>NC_139626.1:44244796-44322365 GCF_964638095.1 Poromitra crassiceps | reverse complement strand
CATCAGTTTGATGTAACCAAGCCATGAGAATTTGGAAACTTTAAGTTGGAGTTTGCTGTGTTTGTAAAAATAAAATCAAAATGGCAGTATGTGCATTTTTGTAATTTGTGTGAAAACAATCAAAACATTAGTTTTGCTAAATGTCTTAAGGTTTTGGCTGGGTTCACTGTCTTGAGAGCATGGACCTTAGTTTGGAGAAATGTGCCATATCAGTTGAGAACTATAATAGTGTGTGTGGACATACATTATTGCCACTAGGTGGCAGACTATTATCAAAAACAAATAGGCCTACTACATGTTGAACATCACACCTGACAGCCAGTACGTTTGTAAAAGTCAGTCTTCCCTGAAAGCAGTCTATAAAGTTAAGATTTGTGTTGTTTTAATCAAATAGACTAATTCATTTTAGATTTCAAAATTGTACATTTACCCCATTTAAAATGTCCAGTTGCTATGTCATGTCAGTATATCCTAAAAAGCTACTGAAAAAAGTTTCGCTGAGTTCATCAGAGGGCAGTAACAGTTGGAGCCCAAGTGTTACAAGTAATTTACTGATCTCAAGTCTGAAGTACAAATATTTATGGACTTGGACTTGACTCATACACAAATTGATGGTTTTGATCTTGACTTGGACTCAAACAAGTTTCTCTTGACTTGTCACATCAGTCATTACCGACCCAGCAGTAAACACATGCCTCTTTCTCAAAGGGCAGAGAGGGAATAAATAGGTCATTCCTGCAACCTGAAATGCCTCTTCCTTCCTTTCTTATTATCTGAGTGATGCTGACCACCTTCAAATTGAGCTTGATGGCCTTTGCAGCCTCTCTACACCAAAGCCAATAGACCGCTATAAACTTTGAGATAAAAACAGCTTTTATCTGGTAGACAGGCAAAACATAGGGTGCTGTTACAGCGGAGTACTGTATAATAAATCATTGTGATGAATCGTTGATGTTACACAAGGGGGCAGGAGAGCTTTACCAAAGTGTTTGTGTGGGTTTTCTCCGGGTGCTCCGGTTTCCTCCCACCATCAAGGACATGAATGTTAGGGTTAAAACTCCTGTCAGTGCCCCTGACCAAGGCAATGGCAAAATAACTGGAGTTGGTCCCTGTGCGCTGCACTGTGGCTGCCCACTACTCCTATTATAGTTCTAGGAAGGTTCCTAGTAGAGGATGGATTTCCCCATGGGGATCAATAAAGGAACTTGGGCAGGATTTAAATACTAGAAGTAAATAGGATTAAATGACATGATAATGTTACACACTCTTGTACAGTAGGTGGCGGTATGCACCTAAAAGTTGTTGGTGACCCGCCATTTAATCGAGAGAAGTAGAAGGAGGAGCACCAAGCAGCGAGAAGCACGCAGCCATTTTCACAATGGATTCTGCTCTGGCTTGTTTGGTTCAGGTAAGTTGGAACAAACACAGCAACTTGTTGCGGATGATTTTATGAACTAGTGAACAACAGTCAACCGACTTTCTGAAACAAATGCTCCATTAAAGGTTTCTGCATCCGTTTATTAACTGTGTGCATGGAGCCCAGACTGATTTCATTTGATGCAGATGATGATTCATGTGTAGCATAGCGTTATTTGACCCAGGTAGAAAGGTGAAAGTAACGCCAAAAACTAGTGTCCTCTAGAGAGAGAGTGGCGTCAGCGGAGGACCAAAATGCAAGAATCATTAGCCAATGAACAGCCAGGAATGGGTCTCGCGCTACTTTTGCATGTTAAAATAAAGCTGATAATGTACAATTTGATTCATTTCAAGGGATGAAAAACCCTTTCAAAGTACAACACTGTCTATTTTGATGCAACTCGACAGTGCTGCTTTTTTTACTGAAGAGTTCCACTTTCTACTTCCTGGAAAAAAACTGGTCCATTGAGGTGAATGGAGATGTCGGAACTCTTCTATTATAGGCTCTGCCAAAAACGTATTTCCATTGTCGTCCTTGAAGGCAGACAAAATACCAGAAATTGCGAAAAAAAATAGTATGTGGTTGTATAGCGCTAATGTCCAATTATGCACGTGTGAAATTATTGTGATGGGGGGCTCCATTACAAGACTATGTAGGTACAAAGTCACAACAATTATTATGGTTATTTATTTGCAGTCTCTTTCGCTATGAACGGTCCTGGGCGGAAACAGGCAACCGGCAGCTGGAAACAGGGAGGGAGGGTGTCATGGAAGCGCCCACTGTCTCACCATGAAACATGAAACTCGTCAGTGGTTCTCAAACTTTTCAGCACGCGTGATTTCTAACCCCACATAGGATAAGCAATAACCACGCCCTGTGGCGCTGGGATTGGCCAGGAGCATTGAAGCTTGGGACTAAAGCACCTGGGGGTTTTCATCTTTTAAAATAAAGATGTTTAAAAAACTATTGCTTGTTACATTTTCAGTGCTGTACCTTTTCTCTGGGTAAGAATGGAGCTTGAAATTAACGATATGATACATTATATTATATGAGCTATGAACGAAATTGAAATGACAATTATTATACTTATTATTATTATTATTACTATGCTAAGGAAGGTAGGTGACCATAATTCATTTCAATGTCCGTTCTCAAGAGCCCCAGCCTTCACGTAAACCCAGCCTCCACGTGACCAGGCATAGCCTGTGACGTCACGTTGAAGGCTGGGTTTACCTAGGCTAACCACATACTACAATAGCCTACAACTGAGTAATGCCAGATAATACTGCTAATAATAACATACTACCACTCTGACATGATTATTAGAAAATGACCACATTTGCTAATGTTGGACCACGCCATATTATGTTGGATTAATTTATTATATTAAGTTTAATTAAGCTAATTAGTCAATAACTAAAGTCTAAAAACTAAATATCCAGAGCACAACGATGGATAACTACTTAATCCCTAATGCTACGGTCAGGTGAGTAACCGAGCTGACATGGCAGATCCTCTCCAGTAAAGAAGATTGTTGTTCATGTGCCGATCATATGAGATTGCATGCATGTATGTATGCATTTATGCATTTATTTAGGGTAAATGATTTCTATCTGATTGTATCTGATTTGGCAATGTATCTGATTTGGCAACAGATACTGCTGTAAATTTAATGCCAATTCACTTTGAATTGAATGAGAGACAGATAGTGTCAGTAGTTTTGTTATGTTGCAGTGCCTCTTGGAGTAACAGTCTGTTCAGTTCAGTTCAGTTTACTGCACACTATAAACACCGGCAGCAGACTACAAACTCATAGATGGATTATTGAACAGGCCAGTCAGGCACAAGCCCTGTTTAGAAATTTGGGGTTCAATATCTTGCCCAAGGACACTTCGACATGTGGACTGGATGAGCCTGGGATTCGAACCACCAACCTTCTTATTAGTGGATGATCCACTCTACCTCCTGAGCCACAGCTTCCCCGTTCAAAGGCATTTTGCACTTTAAAATAATATGCTCTTTGGGCATAGAATATGTGTTTGCAACTTGTAATTAATTTGTACAGGTAATTGTTTTCTCTCCCATAAGTAACAAATTGGAAAACAAAACAAAAATATAATAGGCAGAGCAATATTATACATGCAATGAGGGCATTCAGTTAGAAGTCACTTAAACATATTCCACAATTATATTCAGACAGATTTTCTAACATGCTGTTGGCTGTGCCTCTGTCGATTCTGAGCTGTAAATGCTCAGGTGAGATTCAGATGGTATTTTGTGTGCCTCTGTGTATTTGTGCCTGTACTTTAATTGTTGTAAAACACTTCCTGTTGTGATGGTGGGGGAGGGGAATCTGAAGTTATAGGAGGAAGTGAGGCACCCTCAGATGATCACATGATCACACACCTGAGAGGAATGAGCATTGAGCTCGAAAGCAACGTCTTCTCCCTCAGTGTTTTACGCGAGTTCACCAGACCTACACTGTTTAAATGTTTAAGTGCAATAACAAAACAAAAAAGATAACAGGCAGAGCAATATGTGTGCGTGTGTGCTTGCTGATCTTGTCAGTACCCTTGAAGTGGAGAGGATTAGATATATCAGAAAGGATCAAGTAGATCTATTTGACTCCATCTGGTAACCTCTCATTCTGCACCTGGAAAAAAACACGAAATAATGTTGAATACTACTTTATTTTTTAAGTTTCTCTGTCATATTATTGGATCCATGTTTTCTTGGGGTGGGTCCTGCAACCACAGTTGTTTGTCCACAGTGTGGCAGCACCGGGTGCCTGGGCCTGGCACGCTTCCTGTCTGACTGTCAGTCCTGTCTCGTATTCAGTGGCACTCCGGCCTCTCTGGCTCGGTGACTTTTGGTGCGTTCCTTTATCGCAAAATAACTGGGATGTGGAGGCTAAATGACATCACATCCGTTTTGTTAGCGTTCCATTTGCAGAAAACTTGAGCTGGGAAGTTCACTGTTCATTGGTCAGATCCAGTCGCTAGCCAGGCTAGCCATTGTTAGCAATAACAATTGACAACATGGCATTTTGCGGGATTTTGCGCATACAAACACTGCAGCCTCATGTCCACACAGATAGATGTTAGGCAGTGCTGTGTCTACAGCTGATTTAATGAGACACAAACAAAACAGAAGTGCTAAACAACATTACTACGATTACTACTACTGTTGTTGCGCGGCGCAGCCATCTTGGATTTTTGAGGTTGGGGCTGCTGAGACTCCTACGAGTTTGGAATGGGAAATACCAGCTCTGATGATGTCACCGCCCAACTCATGACCTTTGAAGTCGTAAGATTACCAGTCCCCAGTTATAAAGGAATGCACGATTTGGCTGGTGTGTCCAGAACGAGTCTTGCCTACCGGTGTCAGGTGAGACCCCAGGGAGGAAGAAAGGCCTCCAGTGTTGCTCCTGGCCAATCCCGGCGCCACAGGGCGTGGTTATTGCTTATCCTATGTGGGGTTAGAAATCACGCGTCAAGGACCCCTCTAAACTGACACAAATTAGACCATGGAACCATTTGATAAGATTTTGTCCCAGGTCCATCTGATAAGATTGTTGATTTTAGATGATTTATGACAGGAAGTGTATGAAACCCATGACAAAAATAGTCGTACATTCTGTAATTGTCTTATAGGCTATATGGAATCATAGCGATTAGGCCTACTATATTACTCTCTGATTGGTGCGCGATATTCTCATCTCCATGTATGTTGCCATCAGTATCACTCACTGCTGAGGGGTTGATTCTCTGCTCGAAGCCGCCACCCGGCGGGGCTGTGTCCACTCCTCTCCTCTCCATATGAGCACATGCAGCACGCATGCATGCAGTGAGTCATCTTGAACAGCTTTCTGCCATTCAAATGTCTCTGTAATCCTTGGTTCACAATGTGTCAATTAGCCAATATTTTATCATTTGAAATGCGAGTGGTGGAGGGATTGTCGCCGCACTCGCTTTATGCGCACCTCGAGAGGGAGAGAGAGAGAAAGAGAAACAGCATGCGAGAGAAGGGAGAGAGAGAGAGACTCTGCTGCTGCTCTGGACCTACCGGACACATGCAGCGGGCGACCACAGTCAGTCTTAGGCCATGTCCACACGGAGACGGAAGCTATCTTTTTTTTTTTCGTTTCAGAAAAGTTTTCCATAAACATGGAAACGTTTCAAGAAATGTGTGTATCCACATGAAACCACTGAAACCGCTGTAGAATAACAGAGAAAGACAATCTCGTCAATAATGGCATACAACCTCTAGGGGCGCACAGTCTATAATGTGTATCTCACTGTAGCAGCAGCTTAAACCCTTGGCTTTGCGGGGAGATTTGCCATGTCGATGAATAAAATGATTAAACCTACAGTATACAGCCAAATGCAGAGCTGTTCAGCAGGGCTGATGGTCTCCCTGTAGCCTACAATATAGAACGTTAACTATCGGTGACATTCCTGATATCATCCACTTCCATGATCTTTAGACATGTTGCAAACACATCCCAGCGTATTGGCCGCTCCTGCACATCACAGCACAGGCTAAATGATGCAACATAAATATACATTATATAAACTCATGGCATAAATGTGTTTTTATTGGAAAAAGTCGCGTCAAGTAAGCTAAAGTCTTGTTGGAGTGGACACGAGCGGATATCACAGACATCACAGTGCAACCGCGTGTTCCTCAAACCTCTCACTTCCCTATTCACGTTGTATTTACGAGGGCTATATATAGGGCAAGAGAGTATGTTGGTTACACTCAGGGTTTAGATTTCATTTCATTTCATTTTGTCCAATATTAAAATATTCCAGAATTGCATGTTGTATTAAAAATAAATATAATTTCTATCTAACACGTTAAGCCTGATTTTGTTTGTGTTATTGTAAAAATGTAGCCGCCGCTAAGCCTTCTGGGAAATATCCGATGAAGGGAGGGGAGGGGTGGATGGGTAGAGTCAGCTGTGTGGAGCCCTGAGGATGTTGTAGGCTACACGCTGTTCTCCGTGTCCACTTGTTGCTGACGGTGGTAATAGAGGAGCATTATATTTTGCTGCAAGATCCCCACTGCTGTAGCACGAACGTTACTGCCATGATTGTTATTGTTGCTGGTGGAGAGAGGTGGGGCTATGGCGTCATCGTTTCAGGAAAGATGCGTATGGGTTGTAAACACGGAAATGCAAGGGTGGCGTCTTCAGATTTAATCACTCTGGGACCCGTTTTGAAAAATTTGCGTATGCGGCCAGAACGTATAGTCCCAGAACGCGGTTCCATCTGGACGAAACGGCTATATGACAAAAAACTTTAGCGGATACACCTAAAGTCGTCTCCGTGTGGACATGGCCTTAATTGGCGTGAGAATTGTTTGGGCAGAGTGAGCACGTGAGATTGAAGGTGAAAGAGTGTGTCACACTCACACGCCAGAAATGTATGATGAGTTGGCAACCCTGATATAGCTGCTTGTGGCTTGTAAACAACTTGGACAGTAATTTGACTGCTCTTCCCTGGTTCCAGGTGATCGGTGAAAACCAGTGATAAAGTAGGGAAGACCGGGGCATATCACACGGGTAAGTTGTCACACACACATCATATCTCAAACACACACACACACACACACACAAAATCGTTGCATGTGTCACTCACTCAGTATGGTTATAGCTTGATTAGGTTATTTACTCTGAATACTGTCCTTGTCTCAGTATACATGCATGGGTGGGAAATAGATTTTTTGATGGAATCATGTCGCCTCCGCTACAATAGGTGCACTCTTTCCCCGCAGGCTCCGCCAATTCTACTGGTCCCTTAATAATGCAGCTATTTCATTAAAAGAATATGATCTAATTATACAAACGTTTCCCCTCAAAATGATCACTTCTGGCCCATATAATAGTGTGGCAGTGTGTTTATGTTGAGAGATCTTTCGCCCTGTGTGTATTTTAGTGCTAGGACATTGTTTTGCTATGTTCTGTGTTTATGTGGTCGAGCGAGGTTGAGTTCATGTGGAGAGAGAGAGAGCGCCGATAAACCGTTCAAACACAGGGATGGTCACATAACACAACGCTGCCCGTTGTGAGCTCAATACAGTTGAAACATATTCCATTAAAAACATATTTTTTCTAGAAACAGATTTAGCTACTACATCAACAAACTTCACATTTAGCTTTAGCTAATCGCTCCCTGGTCGCTAACATACAAAGTCAAACATGCGCTGATCGCCTCGTCCAGTTCCAGTCTGACTGTAATCGCATTATCTGGTGTGTTAGTCGGACTTTTATAACATCGATTTCAGTCGAGCTGAAAAACTTCAACTTCAAATTTATTGATATCCCGAAGGAAATTTGGTTTGCAGCAGGCATATGGACATATAGTACAAAAACGTCAACATCAGCAGACATCGGGTGACACAGAGACACACACTCCAGAGGCCTGTACTACGAATGTTGTATTAGAAGATCCAGGATCTGTCCCTTGATCTGGTTTGTCTAAACCAGATCAGCTCGATTGTAGTTAACTTGTACTACGAACGTCGATTGGCACTCGTTAACTCGAACCAGGTTTTTTTAATCAAGCTGACAGCGCGTGCACATGAAAATGCCCGTGCACTGGAGCTCGTGCCCGCAAAAGAGGCGTGGTTTTTAACAACTGCCAATCAGAGTGCAATATGGACTGCTCCAACTCCGACAGCGCCAGACACGCCTATTTCCTCATTGAATGAAACCGCAAATACAAATCTGCGTTGGATATTATTACTGTTCCCGAATGACTGTCTAAAGTGACCACTTTTATCCACACCAGTAATTTATTTGAAGAGCGGTTTCGTAGGCTATCTACAGCTCTCTATCTACAGTCTTTTGTGGAAGCAATGTGTAATCTATCTCAGTCCAAAATCCGTATGTAGCTATAGACCATTTAGGCTCAATGAATAATAATGATCCGTGTCTGTACTTTGTTCAGTATATTGTATTTCAATTTGTAACCGTCAAATAAAATAAAATAAAATAAAATAAAATAAAATCAATGTGTTTAGTCGCACTGATTGAATAATTCCTATAGGCTAATAAATAAAAAAAAGAATGATAATAAAATAAAATAAATGCTTCTGAACTGAATCGACACGGTATGTGCGGGCATAGATTTCATTTATAAAAAATAGTCTATTTTGTGGTCACATGGCTATTGTAATGTCAGCAGAGTCGCATATCTCCATATTTCATATAATGATGCTGGAAATATGAAGTTCAATCACATCATACAGGCCAAAGGCAACAGAGTTGCAGCTGCAAAATGCAGGAGTAGCCTAGATATGAATCATCTTAATATGGGATCGCCTGTGTGCAGGTGATCCCATATTAAATTGCTTAGATGTAGTAGGCTGTATGACCATTTCAATTCCAACCCAACGTCAGTCTCAGCTCCGTTGCGCACACGGCACCGTGCGCTTTGGAGACGTTTATGTAACCTTTTTATGCCGGTTTAGTGATATGTCTCCACTCACTATTCAGCTGCAATCGATCAGCGGGGTCAAACAACGTATCTAGGCTACTTGAGAGCACAAAAATGAATATATAAAAACATATTCCAAAGTGGTAAGTAGGGCTTAATTAAAATGTAGCCTGCAACAAGTGCAAGGCTTTAGTCCTTGGTTAATTCAACATTACAATTCGTGCTCCTTCCTCGTCCAGAAAGGGGTTGGCCATTTTTCCAAACTGCTGATTTGATTGGTTCGTGGGCGGTGTATTTAAGGTCTAATCTTATCCTTGCAACTTAACCTGCTGCGGACCAGGTTAAGTGTGAAGCATAAGTTGCTATGGAAATATATGTCGGTAAGAAGTTAACTTGCTTTGTAGTACGGCCAAACCAGGTTTAAACCTGAAGTTACCTCGCTAAACCACTAATCTTGCTTTGTAGTACAGGCCCCAGGAGTGATCGAGTTCAAGTAAAAAATGAGGGCATTGCCTCCATAAAGCAGCAACAGTAAATAGTGCACCATAAAGTTTACATCAGTCAACGACGTGAAAAGAATACTTTGCACTGCAAAATAAATATGTAAAAGATATAGTCAAAATAGTAGAGATAAAAACATAAGAGTGCATAGACCCAGGGGGAAATAGGGATTCCATAATCCTACCCTAGCAGATTGAGCCTGTCGATAGGAACAGGGATGAAGGAGGCTCTGGTGCGCCGCGTCCTTGTTTTTGGCATTCTAAAATGGTGGCCAGAGGGGAGGAGGTCAAACTCCTGATAAAGTAAATGGTCAGGACAGTCTAGAATAAGTTTGGCCTTATATTCCTTACCCGCTGAAAGTAGATGTCCTGAAGCTGGGCTTGCTGCACGCCAATCACCTTACTGGCTACTTGGACAAGCCTTGCCAGCCTATTTCTACTGGACAGTGTGAGGCAGTCCACTTATTATTTAAATTCATAAATCATAGGCTACGTTCACACAGCAAACCTTGTGCTTAATTCAGATTTTTTTTCTCAGATCAGCTTTTTTGTGTGGCTATTCACACAGACTTTTTAAAAGTGCCCAATATTAGATTCCAGTGTAAACAGGTCACAGCCCTGAAGTGACCCGCATGCGCAGAAGAACATTAACGTCACACGCCGCACACTGCTGTTCTACGTAAACCCAGAAGAAGACAGCAGTAAACATGGCGTTAGCTGACGGTGTTGTTGTTTACCGTTTAAGTTATAAGTTATTGTGCAGTGGAAGCCAGCGAATACCGGAGCAGATGATAGCGATGAGGAGGAGAAAGAGAACCAAAATTTTAATGATGGCTTTCTCATTCATAACGTCAGTACTCGAGTAACGTTTCTGCTGTTCGGGTACTCGCCCCACTCCCCACCCCTTTAAAAATGGTCTAGATCTACGCAAGCATCGTCATGTGGATCTGGCAACATGAACTGCACGGGCGTCAAGTCAGTCAGAATGTACAAGTACGTCATCCGCTTTGGTGCTTTTGAAATAAAACGCTTATTGTAACGTAACCTTATTTATTTGGAGTAATGCGTTACAGCCACAGTTTCACGCCATATAACATCACAACGAGTATGTTGATACAAGGTTTGCTGCTTCGTTCGTTGAAATACCCTTTTCTCCTCCAACGTGCATCAATAAGCTATTTACTTTTAACCGGGAAGTTTTCCAGCTCATCCCGAAAATGGTGGCTGGAGATATGCTCCCGAAGGAGACAGATGCACGCTTCTTCATAGCGCACGCCCGATAAAACTCATTCAAAACGTTGCACTAGTTTACTGACTACACTGTCGTTTCCCATAACATTAGTCACAAGAAATGTGGAGAAATAATCACTTTTTGGGAGACAATCGCTTCATGGTGATCACCATTGAGCTGCAGCTGTAACGTTAATCACTCTGGTCAGTTGTCACTTTTTGGCAGAACACCGGACCTTGTAATCCGTGGATTTACGTTAGTGTAACAGTGATCATAAAGTAAAATGGATGATACTGGACAATGGACATGTATTGGAAATGAGCCTTCGCTTGTTTCACAACACTATTGTCTGCTCCAACGAAGCGCTAATCCCATCCATCCAGCCATCGGAGATACTGTCTGAGGTAGGCTTTAGACATTAGCTTAGCGTCACCCAATATCACAGTCAGTCACTCTCCTCACAAAAAATGCTCCAGGTAGCGCTTTTTCTATGCAAAAATCCAAACGTTATGTGTGAACACAGCAGATTACCCCTGCTCCGTCATTACCATAGTAATCACACAGAGTTACCCGGGTTACTCGTTCATAATAGAAGGAGAACTTGAGTATTTAAATTGTTTAAAATGCCCATCCCTAGTTTGTGAATGCTTGCACAGAAGTGTCACCCTAAATACTTATGAGGTCTAAAACCTCACTGCCCCTCCACTGATTAGCTCCCTCGCAACTGTCCTCCATGTCTGTAATCACAATCTGGCCCCCTGGTCCTGCCGTCAGCGCAGAATAGTGACGAATGTCACTCTGGAGTACGGCTGTGAATCTTCACTGGCCTCACGATTCGATTCGATTACGATTCATCTGTCTTCGATTCGATTCCACGATGCATCTCGATACAGCTCAAAGTATTGCAGCTCCACGTATCACATCCTCAATTTTCTGTATTATTACTGCACATGGCTACTTTTTCATCAATTAATACAAGCAGTCAGATAAATGTCAACTCCCTTTTTTACTTAGAAAGTGCTTTAAAATCTGACTGGAGGGGAGGGAGAGGAAGAAAACACGACTGCTCGACTTTAGGAATCTCCGTCGACTCACTGGTCTCTCGACTGATGATCGAATCGTCGACTTTTAGAAGACAGCCCTAGAAATCCACACGTTGTGATTGTCTTTTAGTTATCTTTCCTACTTCTTTATCTCTGTATGCTACGCTACATACATACACTAAGAAACATTCCTGTAACTTGCATAGTGTGGCAATAAAAGTGATTCTGACTCTGATTCATTTGAACCGCCATCTTGTACTCACTTCTCACCAGGTGTACTGGCATAAGAGCTGTGTAACAGGCCTAAGGTGAGAACAACCATAAAAGTAAAAAAACAACAACTAACTGCTCAATTTATGCAATACAACTTCGATGAGTAAGTAGGCTATGTTCAATGATATTCCTTTTGCACACAATAGGTTATCAATATAATGGGGATCTCTCTCTTTCTCTCCCTCCCTCTCATGAATGTAATGTTTCTATGATCATTCAGTAATTCCAATAACTGTAGGCTAGTGTAACATTTCTCCTCAGTCCTTGGATTTTTTGATGTAGGGTTGTATGAGGTACTTGCCAACAGTCAGTGCACTACGCATCTTTTTACCATTGCTTTCTCTTGAAGTGTTGTTGTTTTTATTGTCTTTTTCTTTCTTTCCATAAATATTAGTTGGGTTTCCATCTAAATGTATTGCAAATTTGAACCGAAATTTCAGAAAATCTGCAAAATAAAATGCGAAATTAGGCGCGTTTCCATCATTACTATTATGCGGATATTAGGAGTTGATGTGCAGTCAGTTGTGCTGTCTGCCTGCTGATTCAAACCTGATACGTACTGAGCTGTATGAAAAACATCTAGCCTATTCAAAGGGTTTGATTATCCACAATGCTACACCATGAAGTTGATTAACCGGCACCACTCAATTCGGCATACATAAAGTATAATCCGCGGAGCAGTTACTGCAAGTAAATAAAATGTAAGATCTTCTTCCGTTAAAACACAGTAGCAGGCGGTGTAAACCTAATTGTGCTTAAATTGTTGGTGTTTTTGTTGGTGCTCCCTGCCTTACCGTCTGTCTCTGTTTGATGATGTCACAGCTGATTGGCGGGAAGAGAGACACCTGTCAGAGGAGGAGAGGAACGTTTCTGAAATGAATCCTTCAGAAGAGGTGAGAAAAATATCACTGTTGTATCACTAGCCCCTTTTACACAGAGACCCCTACAATACTGGTGTCAAGAGGATCCGCCATTAGGCCCCCTCTGCCCTTTTACACAGAACCAAGCAGCCGCGCCATATTTCCCCCCCTGAGTGTGCTTTTACACAGCGCGAGGAGGCATTTCAGCATGATGACTTACAGAGGGATTTATCAGACGCACACAAAAGAAGAAAGGGAAAAAAACTTGGGCAAGCTGCTGCAGGCGGGAATATTGGGAGAATAACAGCAATAGGTCCTCTGACCGATCAGGTCGTTAAGCTTATTATGTCCGAGCAGTCTACCGTATTTAACGAGCAACTTTCAATATTTGTCTGATTGACTTTATGGATCACAGAGGCAGCATACAGGTAACACAATGCTTCTTACCTTTGCTTCCAGTTTTTTGTAAAGCATATTCCCATGTTGTGAAGTAGCCTAATTAAGTCTGTTTTGAAAGGGTGTTGACTGGACGCCCGCGTGTCAAACGGCGGCAGTCTGCTTTTAATAACGTTATCGTTATCGTATGAACAAAGAATTCAGCGTCGTCAATATATAGACCACTTAGTTTCTACTTTTAAAAGTTGGACTGTCTGGTTATTAGGGGTGGGGGGGGGGGGAATCGATTCTTAGATGCATCAAGATGCGGACGTGGACCATTATGAATCGATTCACAAATGTCAATCGATTTTTTTTTAACGTTGTAACGTGATGTTGACAGAACGAAAAGGCGGAAAACTGTGAGCGCGAGGCAGCGCCCGGACAGTTTACGCCGTGGCGCGCGCCGGCCGGAAAAAAACAAACGTGTGTGAAGATAGCACACACACCCGCTGTAGTTGCTCCCAACCAGCAGCCAACAATTTAGCAAGCAATGCTATTAAAGCATCCACCCAACTCTGAAAGGGCGAAACTAATCACAAAATCCATCGCGACTTTTATTGCCATGATGGATAGGATATACGTCCATACTCAGTGGTTGAGAACCAGGGATTCCGCTCTTTGGAGCCGTGATACAACGTCCCATCTCGTGTTTTTTTTGGCCCCGGTGCTGGTAATGCACCAGGGGCCTTATGTTCCCGCATGTCGCCAAGACTAATTATGCCCCGTTTTAGGCGACTAAATGGCGGCCGGCCACTAGAGGGCGCCGCTGCCCCACTAAGATTTGCCGTCATACCTTCCTCACGGTATCAGCTGTTTCCCCAAAACAACGTGCCCAGGTCGCTTTGCAGAATGCAGCTTACGCGGCCCCTCCCCCTTGCTGCATGCCAGACGCACAGTAGAGAGGAGCTGTGAGGAGCTGTCCCTGTGTGTTTACAATCATGTGTGTGATAAAGCAGGAGAACGCAAGGACCCCCCTGAACTTTACCCCATCTAAAAACGTCGGCTGTATGGGAATATTTTGGCGTTTGTAAAAATACAGATGGCCATAGCCTCAACGCAAGACTCATCCGAATGACTGATGAGTCTCGCGTTGAGCCTAGGATGGCCAGGGCTTAGATCTGCGTGAGCACGACCCGTCGTAATTTGTCAAATTCAAGGTACATTAAAACGTTGTCTTGCTTCAACATACATCGCATCGCATAAACCATTTCCACCCGCAGGTTTGAGGAGTAGCTAACATAAACGTCAGATAAATACTCTCTATAGGCTAACGTTACCTACTGAGGCAGCTAACATGGCTAATTAGCTAGCTAACGCGGTCCATCGATATACAGTCTGGTAGACAGATAAAGCAGTGTGTTCCTTCTGTTTTACACAATGTTAGCCAGCCTGCCTGGTCTCTTCTCTGTATATCCTTACAACAGCTAAGAGAGGAGCTTGTGAAGATTGAACGAACATCCCCCACAGTCAAAGCACTTCCCTGAGATATCTATATAAAAACGTTTATTGCTTTAATACCAAAAATAAAACCTCCGCGTTAGCGATTAGCTATTGGCTGGTTGTTGTGTACACTTGTGTAGGCCCCATGTTATGGTTAGACCCGGGAGTTGACATTATAAAACACATTTCCTGGCATATGCAGGTAGTTGGAAAACCTGGTAAGTTCTGAAAATATGTGTCTATTATTGTGTTATTCCAGCTATCGTTATCGGTTGTTAGGTTGAAGCCGACAAAAACCGGCAAAACAGACAAGCGGTTAATGCTAGTCTGCTTCCATTAAAACCATTGTGTATTAAAATAAACGATAACGTAGCTGGAGTAACTAATAAAACACATTATTTTCTGAACTTACTTAAGTCCCCAACCAACTTCGCGCAGCTTTCTCAAAACAATGTCCTTTTTATTGCGGTCCATCGATATACAGTCTGGTAGACAGATCAAGCAGTGTCTTCCTTTTGTTTTACCAAGCAGTGTCTTCTCTACGCGCGTTGCGTGATTTCTAACCCCACATAGGATAAGCAATAACCACGCCCTGTGGCGCCGGGATTGGCCAGGAGCAACACTGGAGGGCACGCAGCCCAGCGATTTCATGAACCAACTGAATAGCTCTTGAGAACGGACAGCGATTTCACCTACCTTCCTTAGCATAGTAATAATAATAATAAGCATAATAATTGTAATCTACACAATGTACACAATCTACAAAAACATGCAATAATATAAATGGTGTTGTGTTCACGTTCATAGCTCATATTATATAATGTAGATATCGTTAATTTCAAGCTCAATACAATTCTTACAGAGTGGTAAATGGTAAATGGTCTGCATTTATATAGCGCTTTTATCCAAAGCGCTTTACAATGAGTAGATAGTCTACATTCACCCATTCATACACCGATGGCGGCAGGCTGCCACGCAGGGTGCCTACACACCATTGGGAGCAAGGAGGGTTAAGTGTCTTGCCCAAGGACACAACGACAGCAGCTGGGAGGGAGCGGGGATCGAACCGCCAACCCTTGTGTCATTGGCCGACCCGCTCTACCTCCTGAGCTAAAGCCGCCCCAGAGAAAAGGTACAGCACTGAAAATGTAACAAGCAATAGTTTTTTAAACATCTTTACTTTAAAAGATGAAAACCCCCAGGTGCTTTAGTCCCAAACACATCTAAAACAGATCTATAAGGTGAAGAGCCTGTAGCCTGTAGATGACGGCTTGAGACTGGCTGCCACAGCTGTCAATCATCCCTTTTTATATGTCAAATAAGTACTTAAAAACAAACTGATCAGAAAAATGACCACTTGCACAGGCATTAGCATGACACTAACTATCTAAAATGATACAACCCACCTTTGGAAAAAATGCGTGATGATACCATGCACCGGGGCTATGCCAGGTTTCGACCTGGCCTTGTTTTATGACACAATGATCCCCAGACTGTACAATGAGACCAAAGCCGAAGTTATGGACTCACTGAAGAAAGCGGGTAGGATATACAGTATCTAACTTGTGATGCGTGGACATTAGGGCTGTGAATCCTCACTGGCCTCACGATTCGATTACGATTCAGAGGGCTACGATTACGATTATCGATGCATCTTAAATCGATGCATCACTTTTTTTCTTTTTTCTCACTGTGTGGCAGGGCCGGTTCCAGAACAAGATGACTAGGGATGCATCCTAGATAGGAAGGGGTGCACATGCACGGGCCGCCCGAGAAATTTGACGTTATTTTACTAAAAATAATGCATTTTACCATAATTTCAAGTAGAATGATACCAGCCAAGCAAGAATATTTCAAGTGTTTCAAGTGCTTTACTGAAATATTTGGACCATATAATGATAATACAATTATTTCAACCTTAAAAGGTTACATATAGGTGCCAAAAAGCCATAAATTCACATCAAAGAACAAAGAAAAACAACAATTATAATTCAAGTTTAAACAGTAAGTGTGCAGCTGCAGCATTTATAAAAAAAAAAAAAAAAAAAAACACTCTTTTCAACTGAGCATGCTTTTGCACCCCTGTAAAACCGGGCCTGCTCTGTGGCTACTTTTAAAATAAAAGTGCATTTGGAATTGCATTGTATTATGATCCATAATTAAAATAAACAACTGCATGTACTTCCATTATATTTTATTTGATTATTATAAAAAATAAATATATATATATATATATATATATATATATATATATATATTAGGGCTGTCAGCGTTAACGCGTTAAGCGCGATGCGTTAAGGGCCCGCGTTATCTTTTTTTAATCGCGTTAATCGCATGCCGCTATTTTGTCCCTTCGTCGCACCCGTACTTGTAGTCAAGCCGTTTGGTTTCCTGTCTCCTGCTCATGCAGGCAGGCATGGAAGAGAACGACAGCAATACACTTCTAAATGGCTCGTTTTACTTAAAAAAACTCCCCAAATGGCACAGTGGACAAGTCGAGAGCCGTAGTTTGCACCTTGTGTAAAACGGATTTAAAATATCACCGAAATACATCGAGTTTGAGGCGAGCGATCACCTAAAAGTAGCTAGCGGCCAGCTAGCAGCCAGCTAGCTAGCGCAAGACTCATCACTCATTCTTCCTTCAGAGTCTCGGATGCGCGGGTCCTCTAACCACTGGGAGATCAGCTCCAATGGCTTCACGCGATATACACGTTATCAATACTCAGTTTCCAATACCGAGCCATTATTCACATGGAAGTTCCAAAGTTTTTAGCTCAGACACCGCCTTCTTCAGCTGTGTCATTTTGGGTTTCATTACATTACATTACATTACATTACGTCATTTGGCAGACGCTTTTATCCAAAGCGACTTACAATAACACATTTTTGTCAGCAATAGAGCAATCTACTATGGAGCACAGTCTGTGATAACTACAACTTCTGAAGGAACAGTGGTACAAGTTTAGGTTAGTGGTACAAGTTAAGGTTAGTTTTTTTTTTTTTTTTTTTTTTTTTTTGGGTGAAAGAGAGAGAACGAAGTTAGATCAAGAAGGGCCCAGATGGAGCCTGAAAAGGTGCGTCTTTAGTCTTTTCCGAAAGATCGGCAGTGATTCAGCCGTCCTGACTGAAGGTGGAAGCTCGTTCCACCATTGAGGTGCCAGGGACGAGAAGTAGGGATGCACCGATATGAAAATTTTGGCCGATGCCGATAACCGATATTAACATTGCTGTTATGGCCGATAACCGATATTTACCGATGTCGATATGATCTGTATAAAACCACATGTTTATGATCATCACATTTTGTACATACTGAAAAACACATGTTAACACTGAATTTGAAAAAGTTATGCATTTCTTTATTTGCAAAGCCTTTGGAAAAGCCCATAAATCATAGATTTACTGCATTATTTCATATCAATGTGAAGAATTTGGCTGATAATGATAACCGATATTAACATTGCAACATCTGACCGATACCGATATGACCGATATGTTAAAAAATCGGCCGATACTGGCCGATACCGATATGATTGCCGATATATCGTGCATCCCTAACGAGAAGAGTCGAGATCGGGATGAGCGACTGCTCCACAGTGCCGCCGCCGGAAGTATCGGTTCTAGATATATTTTGTGGACATTGTTACCTCCTGTCAAGAGCCACTCCTGTCTACATTCCACTTCTATTGAATTGAAAATAAATCTAAAATTCAAGATCACAAAGTACATTTATTTGCATTAATTTGATTCCCAATCACGACACACTGGTAAGAATGATTAATATCTAATTAAAAATGCTTTGAAATGCAAAATAATGGCATTTTAAACATGCGATACAAGATGTGATTAATCGCGATTAACTATAGTTAATCGCAATTAATAAAATGAATCCTTTGACAGCCCTAATATATATATATATATATATATATATATATATATATATATATATATAATAATCAATTTTTGACATTTGTGAATCGATGCAGAAGCGTGCACGTCCGCATCGCCATGCATCTTATAATCGATTATTTTCTACACCCCTAGTGGACATCCATTGTTACTGCACACTAGGGCTGTGCGATTTTGCCTAAAACTAAAATTGACGATTTTTTCTCTCAAAACTCGATTTTCGATTTCGATTTCGATTTATTATACTATTATACTTCTCTAAACATTTGTTGCCCTGCAGAGCTCTTTTTCCCCCTTTTTTCCATAATTGACAATTTACGCTTTTACTCTGAAGGCAGGTTTTAGCTTGCCGCTGCTATGCTTAACTTCCTGGCTGTTGCTTGCTAACTTGACACTGGTGGATTTGCGTGTTCCTCCGAGTCCGTGAGATAATTATATTGGTGTCTAAGCGACCACCCGTGCTCGGAGTTATATCTGTACTAGAATAACACAAAGTCACAACAGGAATGCGTGGAACTGCGATAGCAGTTAGGGGGAAATTCAGACACACTGGGACAGGTGAGTCAGCTGAGGCTGACAGCTGCCATGAATCCAGCCATCTATCAGTACTCGGTGGCCTCACGTGTTGTTTTGTTATTATGTGAACTGTAAAGGCAACGTTTCATCGTCCGGTGATAACGTCTGTGTTCGTGTGCGCGCGTGAGTGTGTTGTGGCAATCGTTATCTTGTAGGCTACAGCCCGCAGTGCAACAAGCTGCGCTCAGTGCTCACTCTGTGCTTTTTGGTCGGAGGTGTTGAAATAAGTCCATTGCGCTGCTGTCTTTAGTAGCCAGTATCACAGCCTCTAGAGAGACTTTACAGCGGGGAGAATGGACAAGTAGCAGCATGCGTACATGAGAGAGAGCCGCCCCGCGTAACGTAATTACCCTAGTTAAAAGTGAAAATTAAATTTAAATTTTTAATTTAAAAAAAAAAAAAACGATTTTACGATTTTCATTTTTTTAACATCGTCCTAACTAATTAATTCGATTACGATTCAAAATCGATTAATCGCACAGCCCTACTGCACACTTCATCACTGAACACTGAGTGGCAGCTAGCGTCTCATGTACCGTAAATTCCGGACTATAAGACGCACCGGTCTATAAGCCGCGGGACCAAAATTGACTATTTTTTTCTTCTATAAGCCGCACCGGTCTATAAGCCGCGGGTGTTTTGATGTTTAATTACCATATGAAAGGGTTCGTGCACAGAGAGGAATGTCGGGAAAGAGATGGCTGTTTTGGGGAAGCTCCCATTTATTAACATTTCAACAAAACAAAACAAAAGTCAGGTCACTAATCCCCAGACAAAATCACACAACAATAGGCTATATGTGCAGCAAACCTGTAACCAGAGAAGTCAAGTCACTAATCCTCGTCTTCCTCTTCTTCCTGCGTACTGAAACCACCAAAGTCCTCATCTTCAGTGTCGGAAACGAACAGGTTCAGGGTGGCTTCGTCAACCACTCTCCTCTCTCCTTCATTGTCACTCAAAACCAACAAACTCCTCTTCATCACTGTCGGCATCGAACAGCCTCTGAAGCCTCTGACGGCCCTCAGCGCCAGCTGTGGCGGCATCATCCTCTTCATCCCGCAGCAGTCCAGCGTTTTGGAACCCGTTGGTGATTGTGGATGTTTTCACACTCCTATAATATTCCGTGATCTTCCTTTGTGTGAATTTGCCGAAGTTTGTGATTTTCTCCTGGTAGTCGGGAGGGAGTTGTTCAGTAGTTCTCCCCCGGACGGACAGTCCCTTTCGTCTCATGAATCGGTAGCACCAAGATGGCCCACCTCTGAAATGTTCAATTTTCATCTCGGTGGCGACTGTTTTGGCCTTCAGTCGGATCTGCACCGTGGAAACGCCTCGGCCGTCTGCTCTCTGGGTCAACACCCAGTCCTCAAGGGAATCTTCAAGTTCCGGCCATCTGCTTTTGTGGCCTCTGAAGGACTTTTTTGTCTTATTACACTGAGACAGTTCCTCCTGCTGCTTCTTCCAACGTCTCACCATTGACTCATCGATGCCCAGGGTACGCGCTGCTGCTCTGTTTGTTTCTTTTAGTGCGAGTTCGACTGCTTTCAGCTTGAAAGCTGCGTCGTGTGAATTTCTGCGTACCTTCCCCATGGTAAGTGAGAGAGAGACTGCTCGTCTTGTTGTGATTCCGGGCTGATGAACTTTGCTTACCGTAATTACCATATGTAAGGGTTCACGCACAGAGGGGATTGTTGGCTGTTTGAGGAAGCTCCCATTTACCGTATTACCGTAACATTTCAACAAAACAACATAACACAACACCTTTGTTTATTTCGACAGTGCACACAGTGTCCGCGGTATGGTGAAAAGAGGGCAACAGAGGAAATTAAAACAGAAGTGGATTTATAGGTAGAAAGAGTGCTAAAAAAGAGAGATTTTATTTGTATTTGAAATTTTTTTTCTGAAAAAATCCATAGATAAGCCGCACCGTTATATAAGCCGCAGGGGCCAAAAAACGGGAAAAAAGCCGCGGCTTATAGTCCGGAATTTACGGTACTCCAAACAAGAGTGATGAGTGACTGGTGCCAATGTGGCAGAGCTGTTACAACATGTAGAAGAAGTGATTCAGAATATGCTGAAGTGGAGTTAATTTACTACAGGATGCTGCTACAGACACAACTGGCACACTTGTTTCTTTTCCTGTTGGTTCTTTGCAATGCTGGGAAATACTGTATGTTGGCAAATGTAACCTTCCAGTTGACACATCTCTTCCATTTGCTTTGTTAATAAAAGATAATGGAAGTAAATTCATCTGTTTATTTTAATTAGGGATCATTACAATGCAATTTAAATTCACTTTATTTTAAAAGTAGTAACATAGTGAGAAAAAGAAAGTATGTATTGAAAAAAAAGATGCGTATAATCGATGTATCGATTCGAGATGCATCGATAATCGTTTTATAATCGAATCGTAGCCCTCTGAATCAAAATCGAATCGTGAGGTGCCTAGAGATTCCCACCCCTACTGGTTATGTCACTTTCAGAAGAGCAGAGCTCGTCTCAGACACGGTGGGTGACGCGAGGTGCGCAGCTGCTCGAGTGACTCCTCGCCACAGAGTTGCGATAGGCTATAACTAGGAGCACAGTCTGAATACTACAATGTTAGTTGTTCAATAGGCTATAACTAGGAGCACAGTCTGAATACTACAATGTTAGTTGTTCAATAGGCTATAACTAGGAATACAGTCTGAATACTACAATGTTAGTTGTTCAATAGGCTATAACTAGGAGCACAGTCTGAATACTACAATGTTAGTTGTTCAATAGGCTATAACTAGGAATACAGTCTGAATACTACAATGTTAGTTGTTCAATAGGCTATAACTAGGAGCACAGTCTGAATACTACAATGTTAGTTGTTTTTCATAAGGGAACAGACAACAGGCGAGACAGACTGAGATATGCTTTGGTTAACTGATTTCTGATAGTAGAACTTCAATCTGGAGGTGGTTTTCCCTCAGTCCTCCTGTCATCTTTTTTCATGAATGAGCTGAGATTCCTGTCATACCCTTTTATAAAGACCTCAAATGGGCTCTGAATGAT
Source organism: Poromitra crassiceps (assembly GCF_964638095.1). NCBI lineage: Eukaryota > Metazoa > Chordata > Actinopteri > Beryciformes > Melamphaidae > Poromitra > Poromitra crassiceps. Next base: position 44,300,197 of record NC_139626.1, on the reverse strand, counting down.
ACTACCTCCACTGGCAGAATGAAAGGCTCTGAATGATACTACCTCCACTGGCAGAATGAAAGGCTCTGAATGATACTACCTCCACTGGCAGAATGAAAGGCTCTGAATGATACTACCTCCACTGGCAGAATGAAAGGCTCTGAATGATACTACCTCCACTGGCAGAATGAAAGGCTCTGAATGATACTACCTCCACTGGCAGAATGAAAGGCTCTGAATGATACTACCTCCACTGGCAGAATGAAAGGCTCTGAATGATACTACCTCCACTGGCAGAATGAAAGGCTCTGAATGATACTACCTCCACTGGCAGAATGAAAGGCGTAACAAAATGACATTCCATCATTGTGACTTTTACACAGGAGGTGAAGCGTAATAATCCCACAACGATCAGGGCTTTCACAGGCTGTGTAAAAGGGGCTACTGATGTTGCAACACACTCACACTCTCTGTCCTAACGCTTTCTTTATGTCTTTCTCTATGGAAACAGAGAGACTCCAGTGGACCCAGATGTCACCGCTGTCAGCAGTGTGACAAAACATTCACAAGACTTCAACACTTAAACCATCATCAGAGAGTTCACAGTGGAGAGAAGCCCTTCCACTGTGACCAATGTGGAAGCAGTTTCAGTCGGTCAAGTGACCTAACAAGACACAAACGCATTCACACTGGAGAGAAGCCCTTCCACTGTGACCAATGTGGAAGCAGTTTCAGTCAGTCAAATGACTTAAAAAACCACAAACGCATCCACACTGGAGAGAAGCCCTTCCACTGTGACCAATGTGGAAGCAGTTTCAGGTACTCAAGTAACCTATTAACACACAAACGCATCCACACTGGAGAGAAGCCCTTCCACTGTGACCAATGTGGAAGCAGTTTCAGTCTGTTAAGTTCCCTAACAACACACAAACGCATCCACACTGGAAAGAAGCCCTTCCACTGTGACCAATGTGGAAGCAGTTTCAGTCAGTTAAGTTCCCTAACAACACACAAACGCATCCACACTGGAGAGAAGCCCTTCCACTGTGACCAATGTGGAAGCAGTTTCAGTCTGTTAAGTTCCCTAACAAAACACAAACGCATTCACACTGGAGAGAAGCCATTCCACTGTGACCAATGTGGGAGCAGTTTCAGTCGGTCAACTAACCTATTAACACACAAACGCAGCCACACTGGAGAGAAGCCCTTCCACTGTGACCAATGTGGAAGCAGTTTCAGTCAGTTAAGTTCCCTAACAACACACAAACGCATCCACACTGGAGAGAAGCCCTTCCACTGTGACCAATGTGGGAACAGTTTCAGTCGGTTAAGTTCCCTAACAACACACAAACGCATCCACACTGGAACGGGCTACTGGTGTGACCGCTGTAAGAGAATGTTCATTCAGTCTTCTAATCTGAAGAGACACCGCTGCATCTAACCTGCTAAAGAGCGCCTCCACTGTCTCCAGTGGGAACGGAACATGCCTCTCTCTGTTCAACAAAACATTTCACAAATAAGAAATTCAGTGACAGCTCACAGTTTGTTTCTCAGCCATAAAATCTTGGCATTGGATTGTAGAATGTTTATAACATCAATGGAAAAATGTCATTACAAACTAAATAAGTCTGGATGGAGAGCTTCAGAAATTGCTGTTGGAAGCAGCCGGCGAGTGTTCTACTGGAAATTTCTGCCCCTGACTTTTGAGGTATTAAGACTTTGGAAAAAACAAGCCTGGATTTAAACCCACAACCTACCACATGATGAGAGACTGCTGCTGCTTCCTCTTTATCATATCATTTATCAAACTATTTGCAGGTGCAGATCTCCATCAATCAAAAAGTTTTTGATCGGATCACTTTCATTATTACATCTTTACAATAGAGTGCCAAAGTAAACGTCACTTCCTGCTTTTCTCCCTGTACCAGTCTGTGAAAAAATATGAATGGTGGTGAATGGAGCGATACGCTACCTTTTTGATCCCGTTTGAATTGTGCCACTGGAGTACCCGTCATGTTTTTTATTGTAAAAGACAACTCTGCAAGTCGAGGAAGGCGCAGTTTGTGGTAAAACTGGCACTATAAGTTATAAATCAGAAAGACTACGCACAAGTGACGTCTCTCCCGCCAGTCCATTGTTGTTGATGGTGTGATGTATAATGTGTGACAGGAGATGTAGTTGATTGACAAAACTAAACCTTACGTTCCAGTTTCAGGACAAACTGCGGCTTTCTTGACTTGCATAGTTATCTTTTAAATTGACAAAATTCAACGTGTGTACTCCTGTAGCACAATTCAAACAGGATCAAAAAAGTATCGTCTCTCACCGTTCACCACCATTCATATTTATTCACATGCTGGTACAGGGAGAAAAGCAGGAAGTGATGTTCACTTTAGCGCTCTATTCACATGCGTTTTAATCGCTGTTGTGTTCAACACGAGTATTTTCAAGAAGGAAGCTCACATTTCCCAGCTTTCCCATGTCACATGAATGCAGCACCGGGTCCATCAAACCCAGTCGTTAATGCAACACCTTCAGGAAAAAGCACCTTCCACCACAAGTGAAGCTTCTTCCAAACTCATCGCTCATCTTTTTCATTTGTTCAGGTTGTTATAAATGGTTTACATGCTGTCACGGTAAGGTTTGCACCTATTCATATCGTCATGCATTACTTTAGTTACATTATGTCACTTGATGGGTATAGTTACAGATCCCATTCGTTTTACAGTTCACCTGTGATTTGTAATAAAAATCAACAGTTTAGTGACACCTTTCTCACCGAAAAGATACATAAGGTTAGTGGAAACTGGAAAGAGACATCCACTGTTCTGATTGCTGTGTGAACATGTTAACAAGTTGCACTTCCTGCTTCGTGTGCATTACCAAGTTGGTAATCCAGCTGACATTAGTTTGATGTAACCAAGCCATGAGAATTTGGAAACTAAGTTGGAGTTTGCTGTGTTTGTAAAAATAAACTCAAAATGGCAGTACCGGTATGTGCATTTTTGTAATTTGTGTGAAAACAATCAAAACATTAGTTTTGCTAAATGTCTTAAGGTTTTGGCTGGGTTCACTGTCTTGAGAGCATGGACCTTAGTTTGGAGAAATGTGCCATATCAGTTGAGAACTATAATAGTGTGTGTGGACATACATTATTGCCACTAGGTGGCAGCCTATTATCAAAAACAAATAGGCCTACTACATGTTGAACATCACACCTGACAGCCAGTACATTTGTAAAAGTCAGTCTTCCCTGAAAGCAGTCTATAAAGTTAAGATTTGTGTTTTAATCAAATAGACTAATTCATTTTAGATTTCAATTTAGTCCACCAAAATTGTACATTTCCCCCATTTAAAATATCCAGTTGTCATGTCAGTATATCCTAAAAAGCTACTGAAATAAGTTTTGCTCAGTTCATCAGAGGAGGGGCAGTAGTTGGAGCCCAAATGTTACAAGTAATTTACTGATCTCAAGTCTGAAGTACAAATATTTATGGGCTTGGACTTGACTCATACACAAATTGATGGTTTTGATCTTGACTTGGACTCAAACAAGTTTCTCTTGACTTGTCACATCAGTCATTACCGACCCAGCAGTAAACACATGCCTCTTTCTCAAAGGGCAGAGAGGGAATAAATAGGTCATTCCTGCAACCTGAAATGCCTCTTCCTTCCTTTCTTATTATCTGAGTGATGCTGACCACCTTCAAATTGAGCTTGATGGCCTTTGCAGCCTCTCTACACCAAAGCCAATAGAGCGCTATAAACTTTGAGATAAAAACAGCTTTTATCTGGTAGACAGGCAAAACATAGGGTGCTGTTACAGCGGGGTACTGTATAATAAATCGTGATGAATCGTTGATGTTACACAAGGGGGCAGGAGAGCTTTACCAAAGTGTTTGTGTGGGTTTTCTCCGGGTGCTCCGGTTTCCTCTCACCATCAAGGACATATACTGTATGTTAGGGTTAAAACTCCTGTCAGTGCCCCTGACCAAGGCAATGGCAAAAGAACTGGAGTTGGTCCCTGTGCGCTGCACTGTGGCTGCCCACTACTCCTATTATAGTTCTAGGAAGGTTCCTAGTAGAGGATGGGTCAAATGCAGAGGATGGATTTCCCCATGGGGATCAATAAAGGAACTTGGGCAGGATTTAAATACTAGAAGTAAATAGGATTAAATGACATGATAATGTTACACACTCCTGTACAGTAGGTGGCGGTATGCACCTAAAAGTTGTTGGTGACCCGCCATTTAATCGAGAGAAGTAGAAGGAGGAGCACCAAGCAGCGAGAAGCACGCACGCAGCCATTTTCACAATGGATTCTGCTCTGGCTTGTTTGTTCAGGTAAGTTGAAACAAACACACCAACTTGTTGCGGATGATTTTATGAACTAGTGAACAACAGTCAACCGACTTTCTGAAACAAATGCTCCATTAAAGGTTTCTGCATCCGTTTATTAACTGTGTGCGTGGAGCCCAGACTGATTTCATTTGATGCAGATCATGATTCATGTGTAGCATAGCGTTATTTGACCCAGGTAGAAAGGTGAAAGTAACGCCAAAAACGTATTTGTCGTCCTTGAAGGCAGACAAAATACCAGAAATTGCGAAAAAATAGTATGTGGTTGTATAGCGCCCGCTTTTATTTTGAAGGCTAAACGTCCAATTATGCACGTGTGAAATTATTGTGATGGGGGGCTCCATTACAAGACTATGTAGGTACAAAGTCACAACAATTATTATGGTTATTTTCAGTCTCTTTCGCTATGAACGGTCCTGGGCGGAAACAGGCAACCAGCAGCTGGAAACAGGCAGGGAGGGTGTCATGGAAGCGTCCACTGTCTCACAAACACAAACATGAAACTCGTCAGTGGTTCTCAAACTTTTCACGTCAAGGACCCCTCTAAACTGACACAAATTAGACCACGGAACCATTTGATAAGATTGTTGATTTTAGATGATTTATGACAGGAAGTGTATGAAACCCATGACCAAAATAGTCGTACATTCTGTAATAGTCTTATAGGCTATATGGAATCATAGCGAAAATAAATTATCCCCCCTTTTGCTGGAGGGATCCCTAACCTTAACCCCCTGGAACCCCTTCAAAGACCCCTGGGGGTCCCCAGACCACACTTTGAGAACCATATGTGGCCTATATAATCCCTTCCACAACAGTGACAGAGATGACAGGCGAATGTACAGTATTATGGTCAAAATGGTCTTAAATGATTGGTGCGCGATATGCTCATCTCCATGTTGCCATCAGTATCACTCACTACTGAGGGGTTGATTCTCTGCTCGAAGATGCCACCCGGCGGGGCTGTGTCCACTCCTCTCCTCTCCATATGAGCACATGCAGCACGCATGCATGCAGTGAGTCATCTTGAACAGCTTTCTGCCATTCAAATGTCTCTGTAATCCTTGGTTCACAATGTGTCAATTAGCCAATATTTTATCATTTGAAATGCGAGTGGTGGAGGGATTGTCGCCGCACTCGCTTTATGCGCGCCTTGAGAGGGAGAGAGAGAGAGAAAGAGAAACAGCATGCGAGAGAAGGGAGAGAGAGAGAGACTCTGCTGCTGCTCTGGACACATGCAGCGTCTTAATTGGCGTGAGAATTGTTTGGGCAGAGTGAACACGTGAGATTGAAGGTGAAAGAGTGTGTCACACTCACACGCCAGAAACGTATGATGAGTTGGCAACCCTGATATAGCTGCTTGTGGCTTGTAAACAACTTGGACAGTAATTTGACTGCTCTTCCCTGGTTCCAGGTGATCGGTGAAAACCAGGGATAAAGTAGGGAAGACCGGGTCATATCACACGGGTAAGTTGTCACACACACATCATATCTCAAACACACAAACACACACACACACACACACACACACACACACACACACACACACACGATCGTTGCATGTGTCACTCACTCTGTAGTTTACATCATGCACAGTTAAGTCGAGCTATGGTTATAGCTAGGGATGCACCGATGTGAAGATTTTGGCCGATACTGATAACCGATATTAACATTGTTGTTATGGTCAATAACTGATATTTACAGATGTCGATATGATCTGTATAAAAACACATTTCTATGATAAGAAGTTCAGAACATTTTGCACATACTAAAAAACACATGTAAACACTGTGAATTTGAAAAAGTTATGCATTTCTTTATTTCCAAAACATTTGGAAAAAGCCCATAAATCATAGATTCATCACAATGTTTCCTCTCAATGGGAACATTTTGGCTGATACCGATAACCGATATTAACATTGCAACATCGGACCGATGCCGATATGTTAAAAAATGACTGCCGATACCGATATGATTGCCAATATATCGTGCATCCCTAGTTATAGCTTGATTAGGTTCTTTACTCTGACTACTGTCCTTGTCTCAGTATACATGCACGGCTGGGAAATCGATTTTTTTTTATGGAATCATGTCGCCTCCGCTACAATAGGTGCACTCTTTCCCCGCAGGCTCCGCCAATTCTACTGGTCCCTTAATAATGCAGCTATTTCATTAAAAGAATATGATCTAATTATACAAACGTTTCCCCTCAAAATGATCACTTCTGGCCCATATAATAGTGTGGCAGTGTGTTTATGTTGAGAGACGTTTCGCCCTGTGTGTATTTTAGTGGTAGGACATTGTTTTGCTATGTTCTGTGTTTATGTGGTCGAGCGAGGTTGAGTTCATGTGGAGAGAGAGAGAGCGCCGATAAACCGTTGAAACACAGGGATGGTCACATAACACAACGCTGCCCGTTGTGAGCTCAATACAGTTGAAACATATTCCATTAAAAACATATTTTTTTCTAGAAACAGATTTAGCTACTACATCAACGAACTTCACATTTAGCTTTAGCTAATCGCTCCCTGGTCGCTAACATACAAAGTCAAACAACGTTAGCGCATGCGCTGATCGCCTCGTCCAGTTCCAGTCTGACTGTAATCACATTATCTGGTGTGTTAGTCGGACTTTTATAACATCGATTTCAGTCGAGCTGAAAAACTTCAACTTCAAATTTATTGATATCCCGAAGGAAATTTGGTTTGCAGCAGGCATATGGACATATAGTACAAAAATGTCAACATCAGCAGACATCGGGTGACACAGAGACACACACTCCAGGAGTGATCGAGTTCAAGTAAAAAATGAGGGCATTGCCTCCATAAAGCAGCAACAGTAAATAGTAAATAGTGCACCATAAAGTTTACATCAGTCAACGACGTGATAAGAATACTTTGCACTGCAAAATAAATATGTAAAAGATATAGTAAAAATAGTAGAGATAAAAACATAAGAGTGCATAGACCCAGGGGGAAATAGGGATTCCATAATCCTAGCCTAGCAGATTGAGCCTGTCGATAGCAACAGGGATGAAGGAGGCTCTGGCGCGCCGCGTCCTTGTTTTTGGCATTCTAAAATGGCAGCCAGAGGGGAGGAGGTCAAACTCCTGATAAAGTGGATGGTCAGGACAGTCTAGAATAAGTTTGGCCTTATATTCCTTACCCGCTGAAAGTAGATGTCCTGAAGCTGGCCTTGCTGCATGCCAATCACCTTACTGGCTACTTGGACAAGCCTTGCCAGCCTATTTCTACTGGACAGTGTGAGGCAGCCAAACCAGGCCAGACAACAGTAGGTGAGAACAGATTCAATGAAGCATTGATCAAACATAATCATTAGAACATTACAGACTTTAAATGTGTTCAGTTTTCTTCAAAAGAACAGGCGCTGCTGGACCTTTTTGCAGACAGCATCAGTGTTTGATTCAAAGCTCAGTTTGTTGTCTATAATGGTTCCCAAGTATTTGTACTCTGGGATGATCTCAACTTCCATATCCTGAAAGCTAACATGTTTACATGCATTTCAAAAGTCCGGTTTTAGGCGGACTAACGCAATAATTAGATTTTTTTAAGTGCATGTAAACGTACTGACTGTTCTAAAGTAATTTTTCTCTTGACATGCAGCATATCACTATCATCTATCTACACTTAATTATAATTAAAGCATGGTTAAGTTGCACAAACGTTTAACTTCATAAATCATAGGCTACGTTCACACAGCAAACCTTGTGCTTAATTCTGATTTTTTTCTCAGATCAGCTTTTTTGTGTGGCTATTCACACAGACTTTTTAAAAGTGCCCAATATCAGATTCCAGTGTGAACAGGTCACGGCCCTGAAGTGACCCGCATGCGCAGAAGAACAATAACGTCACACGCCGCACACTGCTGTTCTACGTAAACCCGGAAGAAGACGGCAGTAAACATTACCGTTTAAGTTATAAGTTATTGTGCAGTGGAAGCCAGCGAATACCGGAGCAGATGATAGCGATGAGGAGGAGAAAGAGAACCAACATTTTAATGATGGCTTTCTCATTCATAACGTCAGTCCTCGAGTAACGTTCCCGCTGTTCGGGTACTCGCCCCACTCCCCACCCCTTTAAAAATGGTCTAGATCTACACAAGCATCGTCATGTGGATCTGGCAGCATGAACTGCACGGGCGTCAAGTCAGCCAGAATGTACAAGTACGTCATCCGCTTTGGTGCTTTTGAAATAAAACCCTTATTGTAACGTAACCTTATTTATTTGGAGGAATGCGTTACAGCCACAGTTTCACGCCATATAACATCACAACGAGTATTTTGATACAAGGTTTGCTGCTTCGTTCGTTGAAATACCCTTTTCTCCTCCAACGTGCATCAATAAGCTATTTACTTTTGTTTAAGTAACATTATTTTGAAAGTTTTAACCAGGAAGTTTTCCAGCTCATCCCGAAAATGGTGGCTGGAGATATGCTCCCGAAGGAGACAGATGCACGCTTCTTCATAGCGCACGCCCGATAAAACTCATTCAAAACATTGCACTAGTTTACTGACTACACTGTCGTTTCCCATAACGTTAGTCACAAGAAATGTGGAGAAAGAATCACTTTTTGGGAGACAATTGCTTCATGGTGATCACTATTCAGCTGCAGCTGTAACGTTAATCACTCTGGTCAGTTTTCACTTTTTGGCAGAACACCGGACCTTGTAATCCGTGGATTTACGTTAGTGTAACAGTGATCATAAAGTAAAATGGATGATACTGGACAATGGACATGTATTGGAAATGAGCCTTCGCTTGTTTCACAACACTGTTGTCTGCTCCAACGAAGCGCTAATGCCATCCATCCAGCCATCGGAGATACTGTCTGAGGTAGGCTTTAGACATTAGCTTAGCGTCACCCAATATCACAGTCAGTCACTCTCCTCACAAAAAATTCTCCAGGTAGCGCTTTTTCTATGCAAAAATCCAAACGTTATGTGTGAACACAGCAGATTACCCCTGCTCCGTCATTACCATAGTAATCACACAGAGTACCCGGGTTACTCGTTCATAATAGAAGGAGAACTTGAGTATTTAAATTGCTTAAAATGCCCATCCCTAGTTTGTGAATGCTTGCACAGAAGTGTCACCCTAAATACTTATGAGGTCTAAAACCTCACTGCCCCTCCACTGATTAGCTCCCTCGCAACTGTCCTCCATGTCTGTAATCACAATCTGGCCGCCTGGTCCTGCCGTCAGCGCAGAACAGTGACGAATGTCACTCTGGAGTAGGGCTGTGAATCTTCACTGGCCTCACGATTCGATTCGATTACGATTCATCTGTCTTCGATTCAATTCCACGATGCATCTCGATACAGCTCAAAGTATTGCAGCTCCACGTATCACATCCTCAATTTTCTGTATTATTACTGCACATGGCTACTTTTTCATCAATTAATACAAGCAGTCAGATAAATATCAACTCCCTTTTTTACTTAGAAAGTGCTTTAAAATCTGACTGGAGGGGAGGGAGAGGAAGAAAACACGACTGCTCGACTTTAGGAATCTCCGTCGACTCACCAGTCTCTCGACTGATGATCGAATTGTCGACTTTTAGAAGACAGCCCTAGAAATCCACACGTTGTGATTGTCTTTTAGTTATCTTTCCTACTTCTTTATCTCTGTATGCTACGCTACATACAGACACTAAGAAGAATTCCTGTAACTTGCATAGTGTGGCAATAAAAGGGATTCTGATTCTGATTAATTTGAACCGCCATCTTGTACTCACTTCTCACCAGGTGTACTGGCATAAGAGCTGTGTAACAGGCCTAAGGTGAGAACAAATTGCATATTTTTCAACCATAAAAGTAAAAAAACAACAACTAACTGCTCAATTTATGCAATACAACTTCGATGAGTAAGTAGGCTATGTTCAATGCTATTCCTTTTGCACACAATAGGTTATCAATATAGGGGGATCTCTCTCTTTCTCTCCCTCCCTCTCCTGAATGTAATGTTTCTATGATCATTCAGTAATTCCAATAACTGTAGGCTAGTGTAACATTTCTCCTCAGTCCTTGGATTTTTTTGATGTAGGGTTGTATGAGGTACTTGCCAACAGTCAGTGCACTACACATCTTTTTACCATTGCTTTCTCTTGAAGTGTTGTTGTTTTTATTGTCTTTTTCTTTCTTTCCATAAATATTAGTTGGGTTTCCATCTAAATGTATTGCAAATTTGAACCGAAATTTCAGAAAATCTGCAAAATAAAATGCGAAATTAGGCGCGTTTCCATCATTACTATTATTAGAAGCCCAATTCTGGATTGGGCTTCTAAATGTGTTTTTCCTCGGATTTTGGCACAAGGGATAGTAACATCTTGTCCTGTGTATTAATTAATACTAAAGCTAGCTTAGGCTAGTGACTGTTGTGAATAGTGCAGCTGACAACTAGGGAAAGACCTAGTGACAGCATGGAAAGACAGCTGACAGGAGGGATTAGACCCCATCGGGGCTGCAATGGGTTAGCTGCTCATTGTGGCAGTAGCCAAGGCCATTAGGCCATTGGTTACACCCAAACTTGCTACGAAACAGAATTATGAAAAAACACCCCTAGAGTCTGCGAGAGCGGGGGCGGAAGATGACTCACCTATGGTTGACACGGTTATTGACTTTGGAACGGACTTGACTATGAGTAGGGAAAACATGTCAGTGGAAGCCACTAGTTCAGATGTAGATGGAAAGAAGCGTCAGGTTTGCTTGTGTGGCTGGCAGAAGGTAACAACTTTGAGGGGCCTTAGAATCCATCAAGGCAGGAAGAGGTGCTTGGTAGAGGGAACACAGGGACCCCGCATTGATAATTATTTCTTAAGAAGTTTATCAAGTCAGTCGGGTGAAGTCCAGCGACAGGAAGTAACCCACAGCTCGCAGGACATCAGCACCCCTGATGTTGAGGCAGGTCCTAGCACCGAGGAAAGCAGAGAGGCCAGCCAGCCAAAAAGGGAGAAGATTAGCGGTCAGAAGCCTAGAGTTAAGTGGCCAGGTGCAGCGGAAAGTAGGAAGTGGGAAGATATCAATAGTGATTTGGTTAGGATGTTAGAGAAGCTTAAAGGAACTGCTGAGAGTAAGTTGGAGAAAATGGGAGATTGTATTTATGATTATGGTAAGGAAAGGTTTGGCGTCTTTGAGAAAAGGAAGAAACTAGAGGGTGAGGTAGTTAAATCTAGGCGCCAACAAGAGATAGATAGACTTATACAGGAGAGAAGACAGCTTAAGAGGCAGTGGAGGAAAGCTACAGAGGTTGAGAAGGAAGGCATTGATTGCTTGCAGTCAGATGTGAGGGAGCGGTTGGCAGTTTTAAGAAGAGCAGAGAGCATTAGGAAAAATAGGAAAAAGAAAGAGAGAGCTAGAATAGCATTCTATAAGGATCCATTTAGATTTGTGAAGTCATTGTTTAGTAAGGAAAAGAATGGTAGCCTTATGGTACCTAAGCAGAAGCTTGAGGAATATTTGGAGGAGGTTCACAAAGATAGGCAAAGGTTTAGAGAGATGACAGTCCCAGCTGATATTCCACCTATCGGTGAAATAGAGAGCCAGTGTGATGATAGCCCACCAAGGTGGAAAGAAGTTCAAGAAGTAGTGAGACGTGCAAGGGCCTCTTCAGCCCCGGGTCCTAATGGAGTCCCCTACCGGCTGTATAAGAGTGCTCCAGATGTGTTGCAGTTTCTATGGAAGCTGATGAAGGTAGTCTGGAAGAAGCAGGTTATTCCTAAGGCGTGGCGTAGAGCAGGGGGAATCTTCATTCCTAAAGAAAGGGACTCGTTAGAGATAAGTCAGTTTAGACCTATCAGTCTACTTAATGTTGAAGGGAAGGTTTTCTTTAGTGTTGTGGCACAGAGGCTGTCTAGTTATCTAGAAAAGAATAGGCTAATAGATACTTCGGTGCAAAAGGCTGGAATTCCCGGCTTCTCCGGGTGCTTAGAGCACACCAGCATGATCTGGCACCAAATCCAGTCAGCTAGGCGTGAGAAGAGAGACCTGCATGTAGTATTTTTGGACCTGGCTAATGCTTTCGGGTCAGTGCCGCATAGTCTGTTATGGGAGGCCTTTGATTTCTTTAGAGTGCCAGGTAGTATAAAGAGCTTAGTTAAAGCCTACTTCTTAGATATTCAACTCTGCTTTACCACAGCAGAGTACACTACAGCTTGGCAGCAGCTGGAGATAGGCATTATGGCAGGGTGTACAATGTCCCCATTAGCTTTTACCATGGCAATGGAGATCATTATTAGGGCTTCAAAATGGGTAGTGGGTGGAGAAAGGCTGCAGGGAGGGCTGCGGCTCCCTCCAATTAGGGCATACATGGATGACATGACGACTATGACGTCAACCGCTCCATGTACTAGCAGATTGTTGGATAAGTTAAATAGTAATCTGCAGTGGGCTAGAATGAAAGTGAAGCCAAGTAAGTCCAGGAGTATTTCAATCATTAAAGGGAGGGTAGTAGGTAAGAAGTTTGTCATAAATGATGAGGTGGTGCCTACAGTGTTAGAGAAACCAGTCAAGAGTTTGGGAAGATGGTATGATGCCAGTCTCAGTGATAAGGGACAGTTTGAGGAGGTGAGGCAGGAAATGATTCAAGGTATTTCAAGTATAGACAAGTCAGGGCTCCCAGGAAAGTTAAAGTTGTGGTGTTTGCAGTTTGGATTGTTGCCTCGGTTGATGTGGCCACTGACAGTGTATGAGGTTCCCCTTTCAAAGGTAGAAAAGCTAGAAAGGATGATTAACTCATTCATTAGAAAATGGCTCGGAGTCCCACGCTGCCTAAGCAGTGTAGCCTTATATGGGAAAGGCATATTGGAATTGCCATTATCTAGCCTGACAGAGGAGTTCAAGTGTGCTAAGGTTAGACTGGAAATGACTCTGACTCAGTCAAAGGATCCAGTGGTTAGGAGTGCAGCGCCCACAGTTAAAACAGGGAGGAAGTGGAACCCAAAGGAGGCAGTACAGCAAGCACAGTCAGCTCTTAGACACAGGGATATCATAGGTCAGGTGCAGCATGGGCGTGGAGGCTTAGGGTTGTGCATAGGGAAACCTGTGTGGAACAAGGCATCAGTAATAGAAAAGAGGAAGATGGTAGTTGAAGAAGTACATAGGGAAGAGGAGGCAGTAAGATGTACTAAGGCAGTGTCGCAGGCAAAGCAAGGACAGTGGGTGAACTGGGAGAGTGTAGAGAAGAGAAAGTTGAAGTGGAGAGAGTTGTGGAGCATGGAGGCCAGCAGAATTAGATTTATTCTAGGGGCTACTTATGATGTGCTGCCATCTCCCCAGAACTTAAATCAGTGGTTGGGCGAGGATGGTGCCTGCCCGTTGTGTTCTAGTGTATGTACACTGAGGCATATACTGTCAGGGTGTAAGGTCAGTCTCTCCCAGGGGCGATACACCTGGCGTCACAACAAGGTGTTGAAATGTTTGGCAGCTGCAGTTGAGGAAAAGCGGCTAGAAGTAAATTCTCTAGTTGCTAGCAAAGAGACTAGACAGATCAAATTTGTACGTGAGGGAGAAAAGATTAGACCAATTAAGGTCAGGCACAAGTTAGGGCAGCTAAGTGTAGGTGGAGCCTGGGAAATGAGGGTTGACTTGAATGAACAGCTAGTCATCCCAGCATATATAGTTAGCACCCGACTACGTCCGGACTTGTTACTGTGGTCTGAGGTAGAGAAGAGAGTTTATTTTATCGAACTCACAGTCCCGTGGGAAGATCGAGTTGAGGAGGCTTATGAGCGCAAGAAAGCTAGGTATGCTGAAATGGCAGCAGAGGCAGAGCAGCGAGGTTGGAGGGCCCGAGTGCGGCCTGTAGAGGTGGGCTGCCGTGGTTTTGTGGCAAAGTCCGTTATTGCCCTACTAACTGAGTTGGGCATTCGGGGACGGAGCCTGAAGCTTGCGGTTAGCAACATGTCTCAGGCAGCAGAACGAGCAAGTGAATGGCTGTGGATAAGGAGGAAACATGCTAGCTGGGGAGCTCGCTAAGGTAGGCCTTGTATGGAGTTGATTGTTTTTATTGTGTGGCTAGTCATACCATACGGAACCGATGGCACTGAGTGCGCATCAACGGTGCCAGTGGGGCTAGTCACAGCCTTAGTCATTGGGTATGGCCGTATGGTAGGCTACTGGTGGTGTAGTTATTAAGAATGTGATATGGAACCGACCTGCGATGGCTAGGCTAATTCTAGGAGAAGGATCAAGGCTAAGGCTAGGTTAATGCTAGGTTGGCATTAGACGGTGAGGGTAAAATGGCGTTGTGTATAGCATGGAGGGGGGTGTTTCCGGGACGCTGGATTACACCGTTAAGCCTTCTTGAGGTGTCGTGGGCCTAACTTAACGAAACGTCGGTGAAGGAAGGTGCCCACTTGAAAACCCCAATGACATGCTTCATACTGCTGTTGGCTAGGGTAGGTAACTGGTGATTTGTGTCTTGTTTATTAGTTTGTTAGCCTGTTAGCTTGTCTTATTCTGGATTGGGCTTCTAAATGTGTTTTTCCTCGGATTTTGGCACAAGGGATAGTAACATCTTGTCCTGTGTATTAATTAATAATGCGGATATTAGGAGTTGATGTGCAGTCAGTTGTGCTGTCTGCCTGCTGATTCAAACCTGATACGTACTGAGCTGTATGAAAAACATCTAGCCTATTCAAAGTGTTTGATTATCCACAATGCTACACCATGAAGTTGATTAACCGGCACCACTCAATTCGGCATACATAAAGTATAATCCGCAGAGCAGTTACTGCAAGTGAATAAAATGTAAGATCTTCTTCCGTTAAAACACAGTGGCAGGCGGTGTAAACCTAATTGTGCTGAAATAGTTGTTTTTGTTGGTGCTCCCTGCCTTACCGTCTGTCTCTGTTTGATGATGTCACAGCTGATTGGCGGGAAGAGAGACACCTGTCAGAGGAGGAGAGGAACGTTTCTGAAATGAATCCTTCAGAAGAGGTGAGAAAAATATCACTGTTGTATCACTAGCCCCTTTTACACAGAGACCCCTACAATACTGGTGTCAAGAGGATCCGCCATTAGGCCCCCTCTGCCCTTTTACACAGAACCAAGCAGCCGCGCCATATTTCCCCCCCTGAGTGTGCTTTTACACAGCGCGAGGAGGCATTTCAGCTAGGGCTGTGGCGATTCACTTATCTCCCGATTCGATACTATCACGATTCTTGGGTGCCGATTCGCGATTCTACGATTATTGCGATTCGATATTACGATTTATTGCGATTTTTGTTTATTTTTTTCTTTTCTTTTTTCAGTTTGTTTGCTTTTTTACACTAGATTAGAACATGGGAAAAGTTGAATCATACACTAGAGACTGTATATTATATATCATGAGTAGGGCTGGGCGATATAGTTAAAAACAGGGGCGGACTGGGATCATAATTCAGGCCGGGCATTAGATACCAAGCAGGCCAGGCCGATATGGGCCGTCGCGCGTGAAATTTGGGCCGTTTGAATCCGTTTTTTTTTTTTCGATTCAAAAAATCGTGACATTAAAAATCGCGATACTTAGGTGAATCGATTTTTTCCCCCACCCCTAATTTCAGCATGATGACTTACAGAGGGATTTATCAGACGCACACAAAAGAAGAAAGATAAAAAAACTTGGGCAAGCTGCTGCGTGCGTGCGGGAATATTGGGAGAATAACAGCAATAGGTCCTCTGACAGATCAGGTCGTTAAGCTTATTATGTCCGAGCAGTCTACCGTATTTAACGAGCAACTTTCAATATTTGTCTGATTGACTTTATGGATCACAGAGTAAAACAATGCTTCTTACCTTTGCTTCCAGTTTTTTGTAAAGCATATTCCCATGTTGTGAAGTAGCCTAATTAAGTCTGTTTTGAAAGGGTGTTGACTGGACGCCCGTGTGTCAAACAGCTGCAGTCTGCTTTTAATAACGTTATCGGCGTCAGCGTCGTCAATATAGACCACTTGGTTTCTACTTTTAAAAGTTGGACTGTCTGGTTATTAGGGGTGGGGGGGGGGGGTCGATTCTTAGATGCATCAAGATGCGGACGTGGACGATTATGAATCGATTCACAAATGTCAATAATCGATTTTTTTTTAACGTTGTAACGTGATGTTGGCGGAACGAAAAGGCGGAAAACTGTGAGCGCGAGGCAGCGCCCGGACAGTTTACGCCGTGGCTCGCGCCGGCCGGAAAAAAACCAAACGTGTGAAGATAGCACACACACCCGCTGTAGTTGCTCCCAACCAGCAGCCAACAATTTAGCAAGCAATGCTATTAAAGCATCCACCCAACTCTGAAAGGGCGAAACTAATCACAAAATCCATCGCGACTTTTATTGCCATGATGGATAGGATATACGTCCGTACTCAGTGGTTGAGAACCAGGGATTCCGCGCTTTGGAGCCGTGATACAACGTCCCATCTTGCCGTTTTTTTTACGACACAATGATCCCTAGACTGTACAATGAGACCAAAGCCGAAGTTATGGACTCACTGAAGAAAGCGGATAGGATATACAGTATCTAACTTGTGATGCATGGACATTAGGGCTATGAATCATCACTGGCCTCACGATTCGATTACGATTCAGAGGGCTACGATTCGATTCGATTACGATTATCGATGCATCTTAAATTGATGCATCACTTTTTTTTCCCTAATACATGATTTCTTTTTTCTCAATTTATTTTTTCTCACTGTGTGGCAGGGCTGGTTCCAGAACAAGATGACTAGGGATGCATCTTAGATAGGAAGGGGTGCACATGCACGGGCCGCCCGAAAAATTTGACGTTATTTTACTAAAAATAATGCATTTTACCATCATTTCAAGTAGAATGATACCAGCCAAGCAAGAATATTTCAAGTGTTTCAAGTGCTTTACTGAAATATTTGGACCATATAATGATAATACAATTATCTCAACCTTAAAAGGTTACATATAGGTGCCAAAAAGCCATGAATTCACATCAAAGAACAAAGAAAAACAACAATTATAATGCAGCATTTATTAAAAAAAAAAAAAAAAAAAACACTCTTTTCAACTGAGCATGCAGACAATAGAATAAGGGTGCAATGCGTGCTTTTGCACCCCTGTAAAACCGGGCCTGCTGTGTGGCTACTTTTAAAATTAAAGGGCATTTAGAATTGCATTGTATTATGATCCATAATTAAAATAAACAACTGCATGTACTTCCATTATATTTTATTTGATTATTATAAAAAAAAAATATATATATATATATATATATATATATATATATATATATATATATATAATATATATATTTTTAAATAATCGATTTTTGACATTTGTGAATCGATGCAGAAGCGTGCACGTCCGTATCGCGATGCATCTTATAATCGATTATTTTCTACACCTCTAGTGGACATTCATTGTTACTGCACACTTCATCACTGAACACTGAGTGGCAGCTAGCTACTCCAAACAAGAGTGATGAGTGACTGGTGCCAATGTGGCAGAGCTGTTACAACATGTAGAAGAAGTGATTCAGAATCTGCTGAAGTGGAGTTAATTTACTACAGGATGCTGCTACAGACACAACTGGCACACTTGTTTCTTTTCCTGTTGGTTCTTTGCAATGCTGGGAAATATGTTGGCAAATGTAACCTTCCAGTTGACACATCTCTTCCATTTGCTTTGTTAATAAAAGATAATGGAAGTAAATTCACCTGTTTATTTTAATTATCGATCATTACAATGCCATTTAAATTCACTTTTAAAAGTAGTAACATAGTGAGAAAAAGAAAGCATGTATTGAAAAAAAAGATGCATCAAACTGCATCTATAATCGATGTATAGAGATGCATCGATAATCGTTTTATAATCGAATCGTAGCCCTCTGAATCCAAATCGAATCGTGAGGTGCCTAGAGGTTCCCACCCCTACTGGTTATTCACTTTCAGAAGAGCAGAGCTCGTCTCAGACATGGTGGGTGACGCGAGGTGCGCAGCTGCTCGAGTGACTCCTCGCCACAGAGTTGCGATAGGCTATAACTAGGAGCACAGTCTGAATACTACAATGTTAGTTGTTCAATAGGCTATAACTAGGAGCACAGTCTGAATACTACAATGTTAGTTGTTCAATAGGCTATAACTAGGAGCACAGTCTGAATACTACAATGTTAGTTGTTCAATAGGCTATAACTAGGAGCACAGTCTGAATACTACAATGTTAGTTGTTCAATAGGCTATAACTAGGAGCACAGTCTGAATACTACAATGTTAGTTGTTCAATAGGCTATAACTAGGAGCAAAGTCTGAATACTACAATGTTAGTTGTTCAATAGGCTATAACTAGGAGCAAAGTCTGAATACTACAATGTTAGTTGTTCAATAGGCTATAACTAGGAGCACAGTCTGAATACTACAATGTTAGTTGTTCAATAGGCTATAACTAGGAATACAGTCTGAATACTACAATGTTAGTTGTTCAATAGGCTATAACTAGGAGCACAGTCTGAATACTACAATGTTAGTTGTTCAATAGGCTATAACTAGGAGCACAGTCTGAATACTACAATGTTAGTTGTTCAATAGGCTATAACTAGGAGCACAGTCTGAATACTACAATGTTAGTTGTTCAATAGGCTATAACTAGGAGCACAGTCTGAATACTACAATGTTAGTTGTTCAATAGGCTATAACTAGGAATACAGTCTGAATACTACAATGTTAGTTGTTCAATAGGCTATAACTAGGAATACAGTCTGAATACTACAATGTTAGTTGTTCCAATGTTAGTTGTTCAATAGGCTATACCTAGGAGCACAGTCTGAATACTACAATGTTAGTTGTTCAATAGGCTATAACTAGGAGCACAGTCTGAATACTACAATGTTAGTTGTTCAATAGGCTATAACTAGGAGCACAGTCTGAATACTACAATGTTAGTTGTTCAATAGGCTATAACTAGGAGCACAGTCTGAATACTACAATGTTAGTTGTTCAATAGGCTATAACTAGGAGCACATTCTGAATACTACAATGTTAGTTGTTCAATAGGCTATAACTAGGAGCACAGTCTGAATACTACAATGTTAGTTGTTCAATAGGCTATAACTAGGAGCACAGTCTGAATACTACAATGTTAGTTGTTCAATAGGCTATAACTAGGAATACAGTCTGAATACTACAATGTTAGTTGTTCAATAGGCTATAACTAGGAATACAGTCTGAATACTACAATGTTAGTTGTTCAATAGGCTATAACTAGGAGCACAGTCTGAATACTACAATGTTAGTTGTTCAATAGGCTATAACTAGGAGCACAGTCTGAATACTACAATGTTAGTTGTTCAATAGGCTATAACTAGGAGCACAGTCTGAATACTACAATGTTAGTTGTTTTTCATAAGGGAACGCACAACAGGCGAGACAGACTGCAGATATGCTTTGGTTAACTGATTTCTGATAGTAGAACTTCAATCTGGAGGTGGTTTTCCCTCAGTCCTCCTGACATCTTTTTTCATGAATGAGCTGAGATTCCCGTCATATTCTTTTATACAGACCTCGATTGGGCTCTGAATGATACTACCTCCACTGGCAGAATGAAAGGCTCTGAATGATACTACCTCCACTGGCAGAATGAAAGGCTCTGAATGATACTACCTCCACTGGCAGAATGAAAGGCTCTGAATGATACTACCTCCACTGGCAGAATGAAAGGCTCTGAATGATACTACCTCCACTGGCAGAATGAAAGGCTCTGAATGATACTACCTCCACTGGCAGAATGAAAGGCTCTGAATGATACTACCTCCACTGGCAGAATGAAAGGCTCTGAATGATACTACCTCCACTGGCAGAATGAAAGGCTCTGAATGATACTACCTCCACTGGCAGAATGAAAGGCTCTGAATGATACTACCTCCACTGGCAGAATGAAAGGCTCTGAATGATACTACCTCCACTGGCAGGATGAAAGGCTCTGAATGATACTACCTCCACTGGCAGAATGAAAGGCTCTGAATGATACTACCTCCACTGGCAGGATGAAAGGCTCTGAATGATACTACCTCCACTGGCAGAATGAAAGGCTCTGAATGATACTACCTCCACTGGCAGAATGAAAGGCTCTGAATGATACTACCTCCACTGGCAGAATGAAAGGCTCTGAATGATACTACCTCCACTGGCAGAATGAAAGGCTCTGAATGATACTACCTCCACTGGCAGAATGAAAGGCTCTGAATGATACTACCTCCACTGGCAGAATGAAAGGCTCTGAATGATACTACCTCCACTGGCAGAATGAAAGGCTCTGAATGATACTACCTCCACTGGCAGAATGAAAGGCTCTGAATGATACTACCTCCACTGGCAGAATGAAAGGCGTAACAAAATGACATACCGTCATTGTGACTTTTACACAGGAGGCGAGGCGTAATAATCCCACAACGATCAGGGCTTTCACAGGCTGTGTAAAAGGGGCTACTGATGTTGCAACACACTCACACTCTCTGTCCTAACGCTTTCTTTATGTCTTTCTCTATGGAAACAGAGAGACTCCAGTGGACCCAGACGTCACCGCTGTCAGCAGTGTGACAAAACATTCACAAGACTTCAACACTTAAACTCTCATCAGAGAGTTCACACTGGAGAGAAGCCCTTCCACTGTGACCAATGTGGGAGCAGATTCAGTCAGTCAAGTAACCTATTAACACACAAACGCATCCACACTGGAGAGAAGCCCTTCCACTGTGACCAATGTGGGAGCAGTTTCAGTCAGTCAAGTAACCTATTAAAACACAAACTCATCCACACTGGAGAGAAGCCCTTCCACTGTGACCAATGTGGAAGCAGTTTCAGTGTGTTAAGTTCCCTAACAACACACAAACTCATTCACACTGGAGAGAAGCCCTTCCACTGTGACCAATGTGGGAGCAGTTTCAGTCGGTTAAGTAACCTAACAACACACAAACGCATTCACACTGGAGAGAAGCCCTTCCACTGTGACCAATGTGGAAGCTGTTTCAGTCTGTTAAGTGCCCTAACAACACACAAACGCATCCACACTGGAGAGAAGCCCTTCCACTGTGACCAATGTGGAAGCAGTTTCAGTCAGGCAAGTTCCCTAACAACACACAAACGCATTCACACTGGAGAGAAGCCCTTCCACTGTGACCAATGTGGAAGCAGTTTCAGTCAGGCAAGTCACCTAACAACACACAAACGCATCCACACTGGAACGGGCTACTGGTGTGACCGCTGTAAGAGAATGTTCATTCAGTCTTCTAATCTGAAGAGACACCGCTGCATCTAACCTACTGAAGAGCGCCTCCACTGTCTCCAGTGGGAACAGAACATGCCTCTCTGTCCAACAAAACATTTCACAAATAGAAATTCAGTCTGACTGTGCAGAACTATATTTGTTTCTCAGCCATAAAATCTTGGCATTGGATTGTAGAATGTTTATAACATCAATGGAAAAATGTCATTACAAACTAAATAAGTCTGGATGGAGAGCTTCAGAAATTGCTGTTGGAAGCAGCCGGCGAGTGTTCTACTGGAAATTTCTGCCCCTGACGTTTGAGGTATTAAGACTTTGGAAAAAACAAGCCTGGATTTAAACCCACAACCTACCACATGATGAGAGACTGCTGCTGCTTCCTCTTTATCATATCATTTATCAAACTATTTGCAGGTGCAGATCTCCATCAATCAAAAAGTTTTTGATCGGATCACTTTCATTATTACATCTTTACAATAGAGTGCCAAAGTGAACGTCACTTCCTGCTTTTCTCCCTGTACCAGTGTGTGAAAAAATATGAATGGTGGTGAATGGAGCGATACGCTACCTTTTTGATCCTGTTTGAATTGTGCCACTGGAGTACCCGTCATGTTTTTTATTGTAAAAGATAACTCTGCAAGTCGAGGAAGGCGCAGTTTGTGGTAAAACTGTGGCACTATAAGTTATAAATCAGAAAGACTACGCACAAGTGACGTCTCTCCGGCCAGTCCATTGTTGTTGATGGTGTGACGTATAATGTGCGACAGGAGATGTAGTTGATTGACAAAACTAAACCTTACGTTCCAGTTTCAGGACAAAGTGCGACTTTCTTGACTTGCATAGTTATCTTTTAAATTGACAAAATTCAACGTGTGTACTCCTGTAGCACAATTCAAACGGGATCAAAAAAGTATCGTCTCTCGCCGTTCACCACCATTCATATTTATTCACACGCTGGTACAGGGAGAAAAGCAGGAAGTGATGTTCACTTTAGCGCTCTGTTCACATGCGTTTTAATCGCTGTTGTGTTCAACACGAGTATTTTCAAGAAGCAAGCTCACATTTCCCAGCTTTCCCATGTCACGTGAATGTAGCACCGGGTCCATCAAACCCAGTCGTTAATGCAACACCTTCAGGAAAAAGCACCTTCCACCACAAGTGAAGCTTCTTCCAAACTCATCGCTCATCTTTTTCATTTGTTCAGGTTGTTATAAATGGTTTACATGCTGTCATGGTAAGGTTTGCACCTATTAATATTGTCATGCATTACTTTAGTTTAATTGTCACTTGATGGGTATAGTTACAGATCCCATTCGTTTTACGCTTCACCTGTGATTTGTAATAGAAATCTGACAGTTTAGTGACGCCTTTCTTACCGAAAAGATACATAAGGTTAGTGGAAACTGGAAAGAGACATCCACTGTTGTTCTGATTGCTGTGTGAACATGTTAACAAGTTGCACTTCCTGCTTTGTGTGCATTTCCAAGTTGGTAATCCAGCTGACATCAGTTTGATGTAACCAAGCCATGAGAATTTGGAAACTTTAAGTTGGAGTTTGCTGTGTTTGTAAAAATAAAATCAAAATGGCAGTATGTGCATTTTTGTAATTTGTGTGAAAACAATCAAAACATTAGTTTTGCTAAATGTCTTAAGGTTTTGGCTGGGTTCACTGTCTTGAGAGCATGGACCTTAGTTTGGAGAAATGTGCCATATCAGTTGAGAACTATAATAGTGTGTGTGGACATACATTATTGCCACTAGGTGGCAGACTATTATCAAAAACAAATAGGCCTACTACATGTTGAACATCACACCTGACAGCCAGTACGTTTGTAAAAGTCAGTCTTCCCTGAAAGCAGTCTATAAAGTTAAGATTTGTGTTGTTTTAATCAAATAGACTAATTCATTTTAGATTTCAAAATTGTACATTTACCCCATTTAAAATGTCCAGTTGCTATGTCATGTCAGTATATCCTAAAAAGCTACTGAAAAAAGTTTCGCTGAGTTCATCAGAGGGCAGTAACAGTTGGAGCCCAAGTGTTACAAGTAATTTACTGATCTCAAGTCTGAAGTACAAATATTTATGGACTTGGACTTGACTCATACACAAATTGATGGTTTTGATCTTGACTTGGACTCAAACAAGTTTCTCTTGACTTGTCACATCAGTCATTACCGACCCAGCAGTAAACACATGCCTCTTTCTCAAAGGGCAGAGAGGGAATAAATAGGTCATTCCTGCAACCTGAAATGCCTCTTCCTTCCTTTCTTATTATCTGAGTGATGCTGACCACCTTCAAATTGAGCTTGATGGCCTTTGCAGCCTCTCTACACCAAAGCCAATAGACCGCTATAAACTTTGAGATAAAAACAGCTTTTATCTGGTAGACAGGCAAAACATAGGGTGCTGTTACAGCGGAGTACTGTATAATAAATCATTGTGATGAATCGTTGATGTTACACAAGGGGGCAGGAGAGCTTTACCAAAGTGTTTGTGTGGGTTTTCTCCGGGTGCTCCGGTTTCCTCCCACCATCAAGGACATGAATGTTAGGGTTAAAACTCCTGTCAGTGCCCCTGACCAAGGCAATGGCAAAATAACTGGAGTTGGTCCCTGTGCGCTGCACTGTGGCTGCCCACTACTCCTATTATAGTTCTAGGAAGGTTCCTAGTAGAGGATGGATTTCCCCATGGGGATCAATAAAGGAACTTGGGCAGGATTTAAATACTAGAAGTAAATAGGATTAAATGACATGATAATGTTACACACTCTTGTACAGTAGGTGGCGGTATGCACCTAAAAGTTGTTGGTGACCCGCCATTTAATCGAGAGAAGTAGAAGGAGGAGCACCAAGCAGCGAGAAGCACGCAGCCATTTTCACAATGGATTCTGCTCTGGCTTGTTTGGTTCAGGTAAGTTGGAACAAACACAGCAACTTGTTGCGGATGATTTTATGAACTAGTGAACAACAGTCAACCGACTTTCTGAAACAAATGCTCCATTAAAGGTTTCTGCATCCGTTTATTAACTGTGTGCATGGAGCCCAGACTGATTTCATTTGATGCAGATGATGATTCATGTGTAGCATAGCGTTATTTGACCCAGGTAGAAAGGTGAAAGTAACGCCAAAAACTAGTGTCCTCTAGAGAGAGAGTGGCGTCAGCGGAGGACCAAAATGCAAGAATCATTAGCCAATGAACAGCCAGGAATGGGTCTCGCGCTACTTTTGCATGTTAAAATAAAGCTGATAATGTACAATTTGATTCATTTCAAGGGATGAAAAACCCTTTCAAAGTACAACACTGTCTATTTTGATGCAACTCGACAGTGCTGCTTTTTTTACTGAAGAGTTCCACTTTCTACTTCCTGGAAAAAAACTGGTCCATTGAGGTGAATGGAGATGTCGGAACTCTTCTATTATAGGCTCTGCCAAAAACGTATTTCCATTGTCGTCCTTGAAGGCAGACAAAATACCAGAAATTGCGAAAAAAAATAGTATGTGGTTGTATAGCGCTAATGTCCAATTATGCACGTGTGAAATTATTGTGATGGGGGGCTCCATTACAAGACTATGTAGGTACAAAGTCACAACAATTATTATGGTTATTTATTTGCAGTCTCTTTCGCTATGAACGGTCCTGGGCGGAAACAGGCAACCGGCAGCTGGAAACAGGGAGGGAGGGTGTCATGGAAGCGCCCACTGTCTCACCATGAAACATGAAACTCGTCAGTGGTTCTCAAACTTTTCAGCACGCGTGATTTCTAACCCCACATAGGATAAGCAATAACCACGCCCTGTGGCGCTGGGATTGGCCAGGAGCATTGAAGCTTGGGACTAAAGCACCTGGGGGTTTTCATCTTTTAAAATAAAGATGTTTAAAAAACTATTGCTTGTTACATTTTCAGTGCTGTACCTTTTCTCTGGGTAAGAATGGAGCTTGAAATTAACGATATGATACATTATATTATATGAGCTATGAACGAAATTGAAATGACAATTATTATACTTATTATTATTATTATTACTATGCTAAGGAAGGTAGGTGACCATAATTCATTTCAATGTCCGTTCTCAAGAGCCCCAGCCTTCACGTAAACCCAGCCTCCACGTGACCAGGCATAGCCTGTGACGTCACGTTGAAGGCTGGGTTTACCTAGGCTAACCACATACTACAATAGCCTACAACTGAGTAATGCCAGATAATACTGCTAATAATAACATACTACCACTCTGACATGATTATTAGAAAATGACCACATTTGCTAATGTTGGACCACGCCATATTATGTTGGATTAATTTATTATATTAAGTTTAATTAAGCTAATTAGTCAATAACTAAAGTCTAAAAACTAAATATCCAGAGCACAACGATGGATAACTACTTAATCCCTAATGCTACGGTCAGGTGAGTAACCGAGCTGACATGGCAGATCCTCTCCAGTAAAGAAGATTGTTGTTCATGTGCCGATCATATGAGATTGCATGCATGTATGTATGCATTTATGCATTTATTTAGGGTAAATGATTTCTATCTGATTGTATCTGATTTGGCAATGTATCTGATTTGGCAACAGATACTGCTGTAAATTTAATGCCAATTCACTTTGAATTGAATGAGAGACAGATAGTGTCAGTAGTTTTGTTATGTTGCAGTGCCTCTTGGAGTAACAGTCTGTTCAGTTCAGTTCAGTTTACTGCACACTATAAACACCGGCAGCAGACTACAAACTCATAGATGGATTATTGAACAGGCCAGTCAGGCACAAGCCCTGTTTAGAAATTTGGGGTTCAATATCTTGCCCAAGGACACTTCGACATGTGGACTGGATGAGCCTGGGATTCGAACCACCAACCTTCTTATTAGTGGATGATCCACTCTACCTCCTGAGCCACAGCTTCCCCGTTCAAAGGCATTTTGCACTTTAAAATAATATGCTCTTTGGGCATAGAATATGTGTTTGCAACTTGTAATTAATTTGTACAGGTAATTGTTTTCTCTCCCATAAGTAACAAATTGGAAAACAAAACAAAAATATAATAGGCAGAGCAATATTATACATGCAATGAGGGCATTCAGTTAGAAGTCACTTAAACATATTCCACAATTATATTCAGACAGATTTTCTAACATGCTGTTGGCTGTGCCTCTGTCGATTCTGAGCTGTAAATGCTCAGGTGAGATTCAGATGGTATTTTGTGTGCCTCTGTGTATTTGTGCCTGTACTTTAATTGTTGTAAAACACTTCCTGTTGTGATGGTGGGGGAGGGGAATCTGAAGTTATAGGAGGAAGTGAGGCACCCTCAGATGATCACATGATCACACACCTGAGAGGAATGAGCATTGAGCTCGAAAGCAACGTCTTCTCCCTCAGTGTTTTACGCGAGTTCACCAGACCTACACTGTTTAAATGTTTAAGTGCAATAACAAAACAAAAAAGATAACAGGCAGAGCAATATGTGTGCGTGTGTGCTTGCTGATCTTGTCAGTACCCTTGAAGTGGAGAGGATTAGATATATCAGAAAGGATCAAGTAGATCTATTTGACTCCATCTGGTAACCTCTCATTCTGCACCTGGAAAAAAACACGAAATAATGTTGAATACTACTTTATTTTTTAAGTTTCTCTGTCATATTATTGGATCCATGTTTTCTTGGGGTGGGTCCTGCAACCACAGTTGTTTGTCCACAGTGTGGCAGCACCG
Source organism: Poromitra crassiceps (assembly GCF_964638095.1). Taxonomy (NCBI): domain Eukaryota; kingdom Metazoa; phylum Chordata; class Actinopteri; order Beryciformes; family Melamphaidae; genus Poromitra; species Poromitra crassiceps. The sequence continues at coordinate 44,272,923 of NC_139626.1, read as the reverse complement.
GGTGCCTGGGCCTGGCACGCTTCCTGTCTGACTGTCAGTCCTGTCTCGTATTCAGTGGCACTCCGGCCTCTCTGGCTCGGTGACTTTTGGTGCGTTCCTTTATCGCAAAATAACTGGGATGTGGAGGCTAAATGACATCACATCCGTTTTGTTAGCGTTCCATTTGCAGAAAACTTGAGCTGGGAAGTTCACTGTTCATTGGTCAGATCCAGTCGCTAGCCAGGCTAGCCATTGTTAGCAATAACAATTGACAACATGGCATTTTGCGGGATTTTGCGCATACAAACACTGCAGCCTCATGTCCACACAGATAGATGTTAGGCAGTGCTGTGTCTACAGCTGATTTAATGAGACACAAACAAAACAGAAGTGCTAAACAACATTACTACGATTACTACTACTGTTGTTGCGCGGCGCAGCCATCTTGGATTTTTGAGGTTGGGGCTGCTGAGACTCCTACGAGTTTGGAATGGGAAATACCAGCTCTGATGATGTCACCGCCCAACTCATGACCTTTGAAGTCGTAAGATTACCAGTCCCCAGTTATAAAGGAATGCACGATTTGGCTGGTGTGTCCAGAACGAGTCTTGCCTACCGGTGTCAGGTGAGACCCCAGGGAGGAAGAAAGGCCTCCAGTGTTGCTCCTGGCCAATCCCGGCGCCACAGGGCGTGGTTATTGCTTATCCTATGTGGGGTTAGAAATCACGCGTCAAGGACCCCTCTAAACTGACACAAATTAGACCATGGAACCATTTGATAAGATTTTGTCCCAGGTCCATCTGATAAGATTGTTGATTTTAGATGATTTATGACAGGAAGTGTATGAAACCCATGACAAAAATAGTCGTACATTCTGTAATTGTCTTATAGGCTATATGGAATCATAGCGATTAGGCCTACTATATTACTCTCTGATTGGTGCGCGATATTCTCATCTCCATGTATGTTGCCATCAGTATCACTCACTGCTGAGGGGTTGATTCTCTGCTCGAAGCCGCCACCCGGCGGGGCTGTGTCCACTCCTCTCCTCTCCATATGAGCACATGCAGCACGCATGCATGCAGTGAGTCATCTTGAACAGCTTTCTGCCATTCAAATGTCTCTGTAATCCTTGGTTCACAATGTGTCAATTAGCCAATATTTTATCATTTGAAATGCGAGTGGTGGAGGGATTGTCGCCGCACTCGCTTTATGCGCACCTCGAGAGGGAGAGAGAGAGAAAGAGAAACAGCATGCGAGAGAAGGGAGAGAGAGAGAGACTCTGCTGCTGCTCTGGACCTACCGGACACATGCAGCGGGCGACCACAGTCAGTCTTAGGCCATGTCCACACGGAGACGGAAGCTATCTTTTTTTTTTTCGTTTCAGAAAAGTTTTCCATAAACATGGAAACGTTTCAAGAAATGTGTGTATCCACATGAAACCACTGAAACCGCTGTAGAATAACAGAGAAAGACAATCTCGTCAATAATGGCATACAACCTCTAGGGGCGCACAGTCTATAATGTGTATCTCACTGTAGCAGCAGCTTAAACCCTTGGCTTTGCGGGGAGATTTGCCATGTCGATGAATAAAATGATTAAACCTACAGTATACAGCCAAATGCAGAGCTGTTCAGCAGGGCTGATGGTCTCCCTGTAGCCTACAATATAGAACGTTAACTATCGGTGACATTCCTGATATCATCCACTTCCATGATCTTTAGACATGTTGCAAACACATCCCAGCGTATTGGCCGCTCCTGCACATCACAGCACAGGCTAAATGATGCAACATAAATATACATTATATAAACTCATGGCATAAATGTGTTTTTATTGGAAAAAGTCGCGTCAAGTAAGCTAAAGTCTTGTTGGAGTGGACACGAGCGGATATCACAGACATCACAGTGCAACCGCGTGTTCCTCAAACCTCTCACTTCCCTATTCACGTTGTATTTACGAGGGCTATATATAGGGCAAGAGAGTATGTTGGTTACACTCAGGGTTTAGATTTCATTTCATTTCATTTTGTCCAATATTAAAATATTCCAGAATTGCATGTTGTATTAAAAATAAATATAATTTCTATCTAACACGTTAAGCCTGATTTTGTTTGTGTTATTGTAAAAATGTAGCCGCCGCTAAGCCTTCTGGGAAATATCCGATGAAGGGAGGGGAGGGGTGGATGGGTAGAGTCAGCTGTGTGGAGCCCTGAGGATGTTGTAGGCTACACGCTGTTCTCCGTGTCCACTTGTTGCTGACGGTGGTAATAGAGGAGCATTATATTTTGCTGCAAGATCCCCACTGCTGTAGCACGAACGTTACTGCCATGATTGTTATTGTTGCTGGTGGAGAGAGGTGGGGCTATGGCGTCATCGTTTCAGGAAAGATGCGTATGGGTTGTAAACACGGAAATGCAAGGGTGGCGTCTTCAGATTTAATCACTCTGGGACCCGTTTTGAAAAATTTGCGTATGCGGCCAGAACGTATAGTCCCAGAACGCGGTTCCATCTGGACGAAACGGCTATATGACAAAAAACTTTAGCGGATACACCTAAAGTCGTCTCCGTGTGGACATGGCCTTAATTGGCGTGAGAATTGTTTGGGCAGAGTGAGCACGTGAGATTGAAGGTGAAAGAGTGTGTCACACTCACACGCCAGAAATGTATGATGAGTTGGCAACCCTGATATAGCTGCTTGTGGCTTGTAAACAACTTGGACAGTAATTTGACTGCTCTTCCCTGGTTCCAGGTGATCGGTGAAAACCAGTGATAAAGTAGGGAAGACCGGGGCATATCACACGGGTAAGTTGTCACACACACATCATATCTCAAACACACACACACACACACACACAAAATCGTTGCATGTGTCACTCACTCAGTATGGTTATAGCTTGATTAGGTTATTTACTCTGAATACTGTCCTTGTCTCAGTATACATGCATGGGTGGGAAATAGATTTTTTGATGGAATCATGTCGCCTCCGCTACAATAGGTGCACTCTTTCCCCGCAGGCTCCGCCAATTCTACTGGTCCCTTAATAATGCAGCTATTTCATTAAAAGAATATGATCTAATTATACAAACGTTTCCCCTCAAAATGATCACTTCTGGCCCATATAATAGTGTGGCAGTGTGTTTATGTTGAGAGATCTTTCGCCCTGTGTGTATTTTAGTGCTAGGACATTGTTTTGCTATGTTCTGTGTTTATGTGGTCGAGCGAGGTTGAGTTCATGTGGAGAGAGAGAGAGCGCCGATAAACCGTTCAAACACAGGGATGGTCACATAACACAACGCTGCCCGTTGTGAGCTCAATACAGTTGAAACATATTCCATTAAAAACATATTTTTTCTAGAAACAGATTTAGCTACTACATCAACAAACTTCACATTTAGCTTTAGCTAATCGCTCCCTGGTCGCTAACATACAAAGTCAAACATGCGCTGATCGCCTCGTCCAGTTCCAGTCTGACTGTAATCGCATTATCTGGTGTGTTAGTCGGACTTTTATAACATCGATTTCAGTCGAGCTGAAAAACTTCAACTTCAAATTTATTGATATCCCGAAGGAAATTTGGTTTGCAGCAGGCATATGGACATATAGTACAAAAACGTCAACATCAGCAGACATCGGGTGACACAGAGACACACACTCCAGAGGCCTGTACTACGAATGTTGTATTAGAAGATCCAGGATCTGTCCCTTGATCTGGTTTGTCTAAACCAGATCAGCTCGATTGTAGTTAACTTGTACTACGAACGTCGATTGGCACTCGTTAACTCGAACCAGGTTTTTTTAATCAAGCTGACAGCGCGTGCACATGAAAATGCCCGTGCACTGGAGCTCGTGCCCGCAAAAGAGGCGTGGTTTTTAACAACTGCCAATCAGAGTGCAATATGGACTGCTCCAACTCCGACAGCGCCAGACACGCCTATTTCCTCATTGAATGAAACCGCAAATACAAATCTGCGTTGGATATTATTACTGTTCCCGAATGACTGTCTAAAGTGACCACTTTTATCCACACCAGTAATTTATTTGAAGAGCGGTTTCGTAGGCTATCTACAGCTCTCTATCTACAGTCTTTTGTGGAAGCAATGTGTAATCTATCTCAGTCCAAAATCCGTATGTAGCTATAGACCATTTAGGCTCAATGAATAATAATGATCCGTGTCTGTACTTTGTTCAGTATATTGTATTTCAATTTGTAACCGTCAAATAAAATAAAATAAAATAAAATAAAATAAAATCAATGTGTTTAGTCGCACTGATTGAATAATTCCTATAGGCTAATAAATAAAAAAAAGAATGATAATAAAATAAAATAAATGCTTCTGAACTGAATCGACACGGTATGTGCGGGCATAGATTTCATTTATAAAAAATAGTCTATTTTGTGGTCACATGGCTATTGTAATGTCAGCAGAGTCGCATATCTCCATATTTCATATAATGATGCTGGAAATATGAAGTTCAATCACATCATACAGGCCAAAGGCAACAGAGTTGCAGCTGCAAAATGCAGGAGTAGCCTAGATATGAATCATCTTAATATGGGATCGCCTGTGTGCAGGTGATCCCATATTAAATTGCTTAGATGTAGTAGGCTGTATGACCATTTCAATTCCAACCCAACGTCAGTCTCAGCTCCGTTGCGCACACGGCACCGTGCGCTTTGGAGACGTTTATGTAACCTTTTTATGCCGGTTTAGTGATATGTCTCCACTCACTATTCAGCTGCAATCGATCAGCGGGGTCAAACAACGTATCTAGGCTACTTGAGAGCACAAAAATGAATATATAAAAACATATTCCAAAGTGGTAAGTAGGGCTTAATTAAAATGTAGCCTGCAACAAGTGCAAGGCTTTAGTCCTTGGTTAATTCAACATTACAATTCGTGCTCCTTCCTCGTCCAGAAAGGGGTTGGCCATTTTTCCAAACTGCTGATTTGATTGGTTCGTGGGCGGTGTATTTAAGGTCTAATCTTATCCTTGCAACTTAACCTGCTGCGGACCAGGTTAAGTGTGAAGCATAAGTTGCTATGGAAATATATGTCGGTAAGAAGTTAACTTGCTTTGTAGTACGGCCAAACCAGGTTTAAACCTGAAGTTACCTCGCTAAACCACTAATCTTGCTTTGTAGTACAGGCCCCAGGAGTGATCGAGTTCAAGTAAAAAATGAGGGCATTGCCTCCATAAAGCAGCAACAGTAAATAGTGCACCATAAAGTTTACATCAGTCAACGACGTGAAAAGAATACTTTGCACTGCAAAATAAATATGTAAAAGATATAGTCAAAATAGTAGAGATAAAAACATAAGAGTGCATAGACCCAGGGGGAAATAGGGATTCCATAATCCTACCCTAGCAGATTGAGCCTGTCGATAGGAACAGGGATGAAGGAGGCTCTGGTGCGCCGCGTCCTTGTTTTTGGCATTCTAAAATGGTGGCCAGAGGGGAGGAGGTCAAACTCCTGATAAAGTAAATGGTCAGGACAGTCTAGAATAAGTTTGGCCTTATATTCCTTACCCGCTGAAAGTAGATGTCCTGAAGCTGGGCTTGCTGCACGCCAATCACCTTACTGGCTACTTGGACAAGCCTTGCCAGCCTATTTCTACTGGACAGTGTGAGGCAGTCCACTTATTATTTAAATTCATAAATCATAGGCTACGTTCACACAGCAAACCTTGTGCTTAATTCAGATTTTTTTTCTCAGATCAGCTTTTTTGTGTGGCTATTCACACAGACTTTTTAAAAGTGCCCAATATTAGATTCCAGTGTAAACAGGTCACAGCCCTGAAGTGACCCGCATGCGCAGAAGAACATTAACGTCACACGCCGCACACTGCTGTTCTACGTAAACCCAGAAGAAGACAGCAGTAAACATGGCGTTAGCTGACGGTGTTGTTGTTTACCGTTTAAGTTATAAGTTATTGTGCAGTGGAAGCCAGCGAATACCGGAGCAGATGATAGCGATGAGGAGGAGAAAGAGAACCAAAATTTTAATGATGGCTTTCTCATTCATAACGTCAGTACTCGAGTAACGTTTCTGCTGTTCGGGTACTCGCCCCACTCCCCACCCCTTTAAAAATGGTCTAGATCTACGCAAGCATCGTCATGTGGATCTGGCAACATGAACTGCACGGGCGTCAAGTCAGTCAGAATGTACAAGTACGTCATCCGCTTTGGTGCTTTTGAAATAAAACGCTTATTGTAACGTAACCTTATTTATTTGGAGTAATGCGTTACAGCCACAGTTTCACGCCATATAACATCACAACGAGTATGTTGATACAAGGTTTGCTGCTTCGTTCGTTGAAATACCCTTTTCTCCTCCAACGTGCATCAATAAGCTATTTACTTTTAACCGGGAAGTTTTCCAGCTCATCCCGAAAATGGTGGCTGGAGATATGCTCCCGAAGGAGACAGATGCACGCTTCTTCATAGCGCACGCCCGATAAAACTCATTCAAAACGTTGCACTAGTTTACTGACTACACTGTCGTTTCCCATAACATTAGTCACAAGAAATGTGGAGAAATAATCACTTTTTGGGAGACAATCGCTTCATGGTGATCACCATTGAGCTGCAGCTGTAACGTTAATCACTCTGGTCAGTTGTCACTTTTTGGCAGAACACCGGACCTTGTAATCCGTGGATTTACGTTAGTGTAACAGTGATCATAAAGTAAAATGGATGATACTGGACAATGGACATGTATTGGAAATGAGCCTTCGCTTGTTTCACAACACTATTGTCTGCTCCAACGAAGCGCTAATCCCATCCATCCAGCCATCGGAGATACTGTCTGAGGTAGGCTTTAGACATTAGCTTAGCGTCACCCAATATCACAGTCAGTCACTCTCCTCACAAAAAATGCTCCAGGTAGCGCTTTTTCTATGCAAAAATCCAAACGTTATGTGTGAACACAGCAGATTACCCCTGCTCCGTCATTACCATAGTAATCACACAGAGTTACCCGGGTTACTCGTTCATAATAGAAGGAGAACTTGAGTATTTAAATTGTTTAAAATGCCCATCCCTAGTTTGTGAATGCTTGCACAGAAGTGTCACCCTAAATACTTATGAGGTCTAAAACCTCACTGCCCCTCCACTGATTAGCTCCCTCGCAACTGTCCTCCATGTCTGTAATCACAATCTGGCCCCCTGGTCCTGCCGTCAGCGCAGAATAGTGACGAATGTCACTCTGGAGTACGGCTGTGAATCTTCACTGGCCTCACGATTCGATTCGATTACGATTCATCTGTCTTCGATTCGATTCCACGATGCATCTCGATACAGCTCAAAGTATTGCAGCTCCACGTATCACATCCTCAATTTTCTGTATTATTACTGCACATGGCTACTTTTTCATCAATTAATACAAGCAGTCAGATAAATGTCAACTCCCTTTTTTACTTAGAAAGTGCTTTAAAATCTGACTGGAGGGGAGGGAGAGGAAGAAAACACGACTGCTCGACTTTAGGAATCTCCGTCGACTCACTGGTCTCTCGACTGATGATCGAATCGTCGACTTTTAGAAGACAGCCCTAGAAATCCACACGTTGTGATTGTCTTTTAGTTATCTTTCCTACTTCTTTATCTCTGTATGCTACGCTACATACATACACTAAGAAACATTCCTGTAACTTGCATAGTGTGGCAATAAAAGTGATTCTGACTCTGATTCATTTGAACCGCCATCTTGTACTCACTTCTCACCAGGTGTACTGGCATAAGAGCTGTGTAACAGGCCTAAGGTGAGAACAACCATAAAAGTAAAAAAACAACAACTAACTGCTCAATTTATGCAATACAACTTCGATGAGTAAGTAGGCTATGTTCAATGATATTCCTTTTGCACACAATAGGTTATCAATATAATGGGGATCTCTCTCTTTCTCTCCCTCCCTCTCATGAATGTAATGTTTCTATGATCATTCAGTAATTCCAATAACTGTAGGCTAGTGTAACATTTCTCCTCAGTCCTTGGATTTTTTGATGTAGGGTTGTATGAGGTACTTGCCAACAGTCAGTGCACTACGCATCTTTTTACCATTGCTTTCTCTTGAAGTGTTGTTGTTTTTATTGTCTTTTTCTTTCTTTCCATAAATATTAGTTGGGTTTCCATCTAAATGTATTGCAAATTTGAACCGAAATTTCAGAAAATCTGCAAAATAAAATGCGAAATTAGGCGCGTTTCCATCATTACTATTATGCGGATATTAGGAGTTGATGTGCAGTCAGTTGTGCTGTCTGCCTGCTGATTCAAACCTGATACGTACTGAGCTGTATGAAAAACATCTAGCCTATTCAAAGGGTTTGATTATCCACAATGCTACACCATGAAGTTGATTAACCGGCACCACTCAATTCGGCATACATAAAGTATAATCCGCGGAGCAGTTACTGCAAGTAAATAAAATGTAAGATCTTCTTCCGTTAAAACACAGTAGCAGGCGGTGTAAACCTAATTGTGCTTAAATTGTTGGTGTTTTTGTTGGTGCTCCCTGCCTTACCGTCTGTCTCTGTTTGATGATGTCACAGCTGATTGGCGGGAAGAGAGACACCTGTCAGAGGAGGAGAGGAACGTTTCTGAAATGAATCCTTCAGAAGAGGTGAGAAAAATATCACTGTTGTATCACTAGCCCCTTTTACACAGAGACCCCTACAATACTGGTGTCAAGAGGATCCGCCATTAGGCCCCCTCTGCCCTTTTACACAGAACCAAGCAGCCGCGCCATATTTCCCCCCCTGAGTGTGCTTTTACACAGCGCGAGGAGGCATTTCAGCATGATGACTTACAGAGGGATTTATCAGACGCACACAAAAGAAGAAAGGGAAAAAAACTTGGGCAAGCTGCTGCAGGCGGGAATATTGGGAGAATAACAGCAATAGGTCCTCTGACCGATCAGGTCGTTAAGCTTATTATGTCCGAGCAGTCTACCGTATTTAACGAGCAACTTTCAATATTTGTCTGATTGACTTTATGGATCACAGAGGCAGCATACAGGTAACACAATGCTTCTTACCTTTGCTTCCAGTTTTTTGTAAAGCATATTCCCATGTTGTGAAGTAGCCTAATTAAGTCTGTTTTGAAAGGGTGTTGACTGGACGCCCGCGTGTCAAACGGCGGCAGTCTGCTTTTAATAACGTTATCGTTATCGTATGAACAAAGAATTCAGCGTCGTCAATATATAGACCACTTAGTTTCTACTTTTAAAAGTTGGACTGTCTGGTTATTAGGGGTGGGGGGGGGGGGAATCGATTCTTAGATGCATCAAGATGCGGACGTGGACCATTATGAATCGATTCACAAATGTCAATCGATTTTTTTTTAACGTTGTAACGTGATGTTGACAGAACGAAAAGGCGGAAAACTGTGAGCGCGAGGCAGCGCCCGGACAGTTTACGCCGTGGCGCGCGCCGGCCGGAAAAAAACAAACGTGTGTGAAGATAGCACACACACCCGCTGTAGTTGCTCCCAACCAGCAGCCAACAATTTAGCAAGCAATGCTATTAAAGCATCCACCCAACTCTGAAAGGGCGAAACTAATCACAAAATCCATCGCGACTTTTATTGCCATGATGGATAGGATATACGTCCATACTCAGTGGTTGAGAACCAGGGATTCCGCTCTTTGGAGCCGTGATACAACGTCCCATCTCGTGTTTTTTTTGGCCCCGGTGCTGGTAATGCACCAGGGGCCTTATGTTCCCGCATGTCGCCAAGACTAATTATGCCCCGTTTTAGGCGACTAAATGGCGGCCGGCCACTAGAGGGCGCCGCTGCCCCACTAAGATTTGCCGTCATACCTTCCTCACGGTATCAGCTGTTTCCCCAAAACAACGTGCCCAGGTCGCTTTGCAGAATGCAGCTTACGCGGCCCCTCCCCCTTGCTGCATGCCAGACGCACAGTAGAGAGGAGCTGTGAGGAGCTGTCCCTGTGTGTTTACAATCATGTGTGTGATAAAGCAGGAGAACGCAAGGACCCCCCTGAACTTTACCCCATCTAAAAACGTCGGCTGTATGGGAATATTTTGGCGTTTGTAAAAATACAGATGGCCATAGCCTCAACGCAAGACTCATCCGAATGACTGATGAGTCTCGCGTTGAGCCTAGGATGGCCAGGGCTTAGATCTGCGTGAGCACGACCCGTCGTAATTTGTCAAATTCAAGGTACATTAAAACGTTGTCTTGCTTCAACATACATCGCATCGCATAAACCATTTCCACCCGCAGGTTTGAGGAGTAGCTAACATAAACGTCAGATAAATACTCTCTATAGGCTAACGTTACCTACTGAGGCAGCTAACATGGCTAATTAGCTAGCTAACGCGGTCCATCGATATACAGTCTGGTAGACAGATAAAGCAGTGTGTTCCTTCTGTTTTACACAATGTTAGCCAGCCTGCCTGGTCTCTTCTCTGTATATCCTTACAACAGCTAAGAGAGGAGCTTGTGAAGATTGAACGAACATCCCCCACAGTCAAAGCACTTCCCTGAGATATCTATATAAAAACGTTTATTGCTTTAATACCAAAAATAAAACCTCCGCGTTAGCGATTAGCTATTGGCTGGTTGTTGTGTACACTTGTGTAGGCCCCATGTTATGGTTAGACCCGGGAGTTGACATTATAAAACACATTTCCTGGCATATGCAGGTAGTTGGAAAACCTGGTAAGTTCTGAAAATATGTGTCTATTATTGTGTTATTCCAGCTATCGTTATCGGTTGTTAGGTTGAAGCCGACAAAAACCGGCAAAACAGACAAGCGGTTAATGCTAGTCTGCTTCCATTAAAACCATTGTGTATTAAAATAAACGATAACGTAGCTGGAGTAACTAATAAAACACATTATTTTCTGAACTTACTTAAGTCCCCAACCAACTTCGCGCAGCTTTCTCAAAACAATGTCCTTTTTATTGCGGTCCATCGATATACAGTCTGGTAGACAGATCAAGCAGTGTCTTCCTTTTGTTTTACCAAGCAGTGTCTTCTCTACGCGCGTTGCGTGATTTCTAACCCCACATAGGATAAGCAATAACCACGCCCTGTGGCGCCGGGATTGGCCAGGAGCAACACTGGAGGGCACGCAGCCCAGCGATTTCATGAACCAACTGAATAGCTCTTGAGAACGGACAGCGATTTCACCTACCTTCCTTAGCATAGTAATAATAATAATAAGCATAATAATTGTAATCTACACAATGTACACAATCTACAAAAACATGCAATAATATAAATGGTGTTGTGTTCACGTTCATAGCTCATATTATATAATGTAGATATCGTTAATTTCAAGCTCAATACAATTCTTACAGAGTGGTAAATGGTAAATGGTCTGCATTTATATAGCGCTTTTATCCAAAGCGCTTTACAATGAGTAGATAGTCTACATTCACCCATTCATACACCGATGGCGGCAGGCTGCCACGCAGGGTGCCTACACACCATTGGGAGCAAGGAGGGTTAAGTGTCTTGCCCAAGGACACAACGACAGCAGCTGGGAGGGAGCGGGGATCGAACCGCCAACCCTTGTGTCATTGGCCGACCCGCTCTACCTCCTGAGCTAAAGCCGCCCCAGAGAAAAGGTACAGCACTGAAAATGTAACAAGCAATAGTTTTTTAAACATCTTTACTTTAAAAGATGAAAACCCCCAGGTGCTTTAGTCCCAAACACATCTAAAACAGATCTATAAGGTGAAGAGCCTGTAGCCTGTAGATGACGGCTTGAGACTGGCTGCCACAGCTGTCAATCATCCCTTTTTATATGTCAAATAAGTACTTAAAAACAAACTGATCAGAAAAATGACCACTTGCACAGGCATTAGCATGACACTAACTATCTAAAATGATACAACCCACCTTTGGAAAAAATGCGTGATGATACCATGCACCGGGGCTATGCCAGGTTTCGACCTGGCCTTGTTTTATGACACAATGATCCCCAGACTGTACAATGAGACCAAAGCCGAAGTTATGGACTCACTGAAGAAAGCGGGTAGGATATACAGTATCTAACTTGTGATGCGTGGACATTAGGGCTGTGAATCCTCACTGGCCTCACGATTCGATTACGATTCAGAGGGCTACGATTACGATTATCGATGCATCTTAAATCGATGCATCACTTTTTTTCTTTTTTCTCACTGTGTGGCAGGGCCGGTTCCAGAACAAGATGACTAGGGATGCATCCTAGATAGGAAGGGGTGCACATGCACGGGCCGCCCGAGAAATTTGACGTTATTTTACTAAAAATAATGCATTTTACCATAATTTCAAGTAGAATGATACCAGCCAAGCAAGAATATTTCAAGTGTTTCAAGTGCTTTACTGAAATATTTGGACCATATAATGATAATACAATTATTTCAACCTTAAAAGGTTACATATAGGTGCCAAAAAGCCATAAATTCACATCAAAGAACAAAGAAAAACAACAATTATAATTCAAGTTTAAACAGTAAGTGTGCAGCTGCAGCATTTATAAAAAAAAAAAAAAAAAAAAACACTCTTTTCAACTGAGCATGCTTTTGCACCCCTGTAAAACCGGGCCTGCTCTGTGGCTACTTTTAAAATAAAAGTGCATTTGGAATTGCATTGTATTATGATCCATAATTAAAATAAACAACTGCATGTACTTCCATTATATTTTATTTGATTATTATAAAAAATAAATATATATATATATATATATATATATATATATATATATATTAGGGCTGTCAGCGTTAACGCGTTAAGCGCGATGCGTTAAGGGCCCGCGTTATCTTTTTTTAATCGCGTTAATCGCATGCCGCTATTTTGTCCCTTCGTCGCACCCGTACTTGTAGTCAAGCCGTTTGGTTTCCTGTCTCCTGCTCATGCAGGCAGGCATGGAAGAGAACGACAGCAATACACTTCTAAATGGCTCGTTTTACTTAAAAAAACTCCCCAAATGGCACAGTGGACAAGTCGAGAGCCGTAGTTTGCACCTTGTGTAAAACGGATTTAAAATATCACCGAAATACATCGAGTTTGAGGCGAGCGATCACCTAAAAGTAGCTAGCGGCCAGCTAGCAGCCAGCTAGCTAGCGCAAGACTCATCACTCATTCTTCCTTCAGAGTCTCGGATGCGCGGGTCCTCTAACCACTGGGAGATCAGCTCCAATGGCTTCACGCGATATACACGTTATCAATACTCAGTTTCCAATACCGAGCCATTATTCACATGGAAGTTCCAAAGTTTTTAGCTCAGACACCGCCTTCTTCAGCTGTGTCATTTTGGGTTTCATTACATTACATTACATTACATTACGTCATTTGGCAGACGCTTTTATCCAAAGCGACTTACAATAACACATTTTTGTCAGCAATAGAGCAATCTACTATGGAGCACAGTCTGTGATAACTACAACTTCTGAAGGAACAGTGGTACAAGTTTAGGTTAGTGGTACAAGTTAAGGTTAGTTTTTTTTTTTTTTTTTTTTTTTTTTTGGGTGAAAGAGAGAGAACGAAGTTAGATCAAGAAGGGCCCAGATGGAGCCTGAAAAGGTGCGTCTTTAGTCTTTTCCGAAAGATCGGCAGTGATTCAGCCGTCCTGACTGAAGGTGGAAGCTCGTTCCACCATTGAGGTGCCAGGGACGAGAAGTAGGGATGCACCGATATGAAAATTTTGGCCGATGCCGATAACCGATATTAACATTGCTGTTATGGCCGATAACCGATATTTACCGATGTCGATATGATCTGTATAAAACCACATGTTTATGATCATCACATTTTGTACATACTGAAAAACACATGTTAACACTGAATTTGAAAAAGTTATGCATTTCTTTATTTGCAAAGCCTTTGGAAAAGCCCATAAATCATAGATTTACTGCATTATTTCATATCAATGTGAAGAATTTGGCTGATAATGATAACCGATATTAACATTGCAACATCTGACCGATACCGATATGACCGATATGTTAAAAAATCGGCCGATACTGGCCGATACCGATATGATTGCCGATATATCGTGCATCCCTAACGAGAAGAGTCGAGATCGGGATGAGCGACTGCTCCACAGTGCCGCCGCCGGAAGTATCGGTTCTAGATATATTTTGTGGACATTGTTACCTCCTGTCAAGAGCCACTCCTGTCTACATTCCACTTCTATTGAATTGAAAATAAATCTAAAATTCAAGATCACAAAGTACATTTATTTGCATTAATTTGATTCCCAATCACGACACACTGGTAAGAATGATTAATATCTAATTAAAAATGCTTTGAAATGCAAAATAATGGCATTTTAAACATGCGATACAAGATGTGATTAATCGCGATTAACTATAGTTAATCGCAATTAATAAAATGAATCCTTTGACAGCCCTAATATATATATATATATATATATATATATATATATATATATATATATAATAATCAATTTTTGACATTTGTGAATCGATGCAGAAGCGTGCACGTCCGCATCGCCATGCATCTTATAATCGATTATTTTCTACACCCCTAGTGGACATCCATTGTTACTGCACACTAGGGCTGTGCGATTTTGCCTAAAACTAAAATTGACGATTTTTTCTCTCAAAACTCGATTTTCGATTTCGATTTCGATTTATTATACTATTATACTTCTCTAAACATTTGTTGCCCTGCAGAGCTCTTTTTCCCCCTTTTTTCCATAATTGACAATTTACGCTTTTACTCTGAAGGCAGGTTTTAGCTTGCCGCTGCTATGCTTAACTTCCTGGCTGTTGCTTGCTAACTTGACACTGGTGGATTTGCGTGTTCCTCCGAGTCCGTGAGATAATTATATTGGTGTCTAAGCGACCACCCGTGCTCGGAGTTATATCTGTACTAGAATAACACAAAGTCACAACAGGAATGCGTGGAACTGCGATAGCAGTTAGGGGGAAATTCAGACACACTGGGACAGGTGAGTCAGCTGAGGCTGACAGCTGCCATGAATCCAGCCATCTATCAGTACTCGGTGGCCTCACGTGTTGTTTTGTTATTATGTGAACTGTAAAGGCAACGTTTCATCGTCCGGTGATAACGTCTGTGTTCGTGTGCGCGCGTGAGTGTGTTGTGGCAATCGTTATCTTGTAGGCTACAGCCCGCAGTGCAACAAGCTGCGCTCAGTGCTCACTCTGTGCTTTTTGGTCGGAGGTGTTGAAATAAGTCCATTGCGCTGCTGTCTTTAGTAGCCAGTATCACAGCCTCTAGAGAGACTTTACAGCGGGGAGAATGGACAAGTAGCAGCATGCGTACATGAGAGAGAGCCGCCCCGCGTAACGTAATTACCCTAGTTAAAAGTGAAAATTAAATTTAAATTTTTAATTTAAAAAAAAAAAAAACGATTTTACGATTTTCATTTTTTTAACATCGTCCTAACTAATTAATTCGATTACGATTCAAAATCGATTAATCGCACAGCCCTACTGCACACTTCATCACTGAACACTGAGTGGCAGCTAGCGTCTCATGTACCGTAAATTCCGGACTATAAGACGCACCGGTCTATAAGCCGCGGGACCAAAATTGACTATTTTTTTCTTCTATAAGCCGCACCGGTCTATAAGCCGCGGGTGTTTTGATGTTTAATTACCATATGAAAGGGTTCGTGCACAGAGAGGAATGTCGGGAAAGAGATGGCTGTTTTGGGGAAGCTCCCATTTATTAACATTTCAACAAAACAAAACAAAAGTCAGGTCACTAATCCCCAGACAAAATCACACAACAATAGGCTATATGTGCAGCAAACCTGTAACCAGAGAAGTCAAGTCACTAATCCTCGTCTTCCTCTTCTTCCTGCGTACTGAAACCACCAAAGTCCTCATCTTCAGTGTCGGAAACGAACAGGTTCAGGGTGGCTTCGTCAACCACTCTCCTCTCTCCTTCATTGTCACTCAAAACCAACAAACTCCTCTTCATCACTGTCGGCATCGAACAGCCTCTGAAGCCTCTGACGGCCCTCAGCGCCAGCTGTGGCGGCATCATCCTCTTCATCCCGCAGCAGTCCAGCGTTTTGGAACCCGTTGGTGATTGTGGATGTTTTCACACTCCTATAATATTCCGTGATCTTCCTTTGTGTGAATTTGCCGAAGTTTGTGATTTTCTCCTGGTAGTCGGGAGGGAGTTGTTCAGTAGTTCTCCCCCGGACGGACAGTCCCTTTCGTCTCATGAATCGGTAGCACCAAGATGGCCCACCTCTGAAATGTTCAATTTTCATCTCGGTGGCGACTGTTTTGGCCTTCAGTCGGATCTGCACCGTGGAAACGCCTCGGCCGTCTGCTCTCTGGGTCAACACCCAGTCCTCAAGGGAATCTTCAAGTTCCGGCCATCTGCTTTTGTGGCCTCTGAAGGACTTTTTTGTCTTATTACACTGAGACAGTTCCTCCTGCTGCTTCTTCCAACGTCTCACCATTGACTCATCGATGCCCAGGGTACGCGCTGCTGCTCTGTTTGTTTCTTTTAGTGCGAGTTCGACTGCTTTCAGCTTGAAAGCTGCGTCGTGTGAATTTCTGCGTACCTTCCCCATGGTAAGTGAGAGAGAGACTGCTCGTCTTGTTGTGATTCCGGGCTGATGAACTTTGCTTACCGTAATTACCATATGTAAGGGTTCACGCACAGAGGGGATTGTTGGCTGTTTGAGGAAGCTCCCATTTACCGTATTACCGTAACATTTCAACAAAACAACATAACACAACACCTTTGTTTATTTCGACAGTGCACACAGTGTCCGCGGTATGGTGAAAAGAGGGCAACAGAGGAAATTAAAACAGAAGTGGATTTATAGGTAGAAAGAGTGCTAAAAAAGAGAGATTTTATTTGTATTTGAAATTTTTTTTCTGAAAAAATCCATAGATAAGCCGCACCGTTATATAAGCCGCAGGGGCCAAAAAACGGGAAAAAAGCCGCGGCTTATAGTCCGGAATTTACGGTACTCCAAACAAGAGTGATGAGTGACTGGTGCCAATGTGGCAGAGCTGTTACAACATGTAGAAGAAGTGATTCAGAATATGCTGAAGTGGAGTTAATTTACTACAGGATGCTGCTACAGACACAACTGGCACACTTGTTTCTTTTCCTGTTGGTTCTTTGCAATGCTGGGAAATACTGTATGTTGGCAAATGTAACCTTCCAGTTGACACATCTCTTCCATTTGCTTTGTTAATAAAAGATAATGGAAGTAAATTCATCTGTTTATTTTAATTAGGGATCATTACAATGCAATTTAAATTCACTTTATTTTAAAAGTAGTAACATAGTGAGAAAAAGAAAGTATGTATTGAAAAAAAAGATGCGTATAATCGATGTATCGATTCGAGATGCATCGATAATCGTTTTATAATCGAATCGTAGCCCTCTGAATCAAAATCGAATCGTGAGGTGCCTAGAGATTCCCACCCCTACTGGTTATGTCACTTTCAGAAGAGCAGAGCTCGTCTCAGACACGGTGGGTGACGCGAGGTGCGCAGCTGCTCGAGTGACTCCTCGCCACAGAGTTGCGATAGGCTATAACTAGGAGCACAGTCTGAATACTACAATGTTAGTTGTTCAATAGGCTATAACTAGGAGCACAGTCTGAATACTACAATGTTAGTTGTTCAATAGGCTATAACTAGGAATACAGTCTGAATACTACAATGTTAGTTGTTCAATAGGCTATAACTAGGAGCACAGTCTGAATACTACAATGTTAGTTGTTCAATAGGCTATAACTAGGAATACAGTCTGAATACTACAATGTTAGTTGTTCAATAGGCTATAACTAGGAGCACAGTCTGAATACTACAATGTTAGTTGTTTTTCATAAGGGAACAGACAACAGGCGAGACAGACTGAGATATGCTTTGGTTAACTGATTTCTGATAGTAGAACTTCAATCTGGAGGTGGTTTTCCCTCAGTCCTCCTGTCATCTTTTTTCATGAATGAGCTGAGATTCCTGTCATACCCTTTTATAAAGACCTCAAATGGGCTCTGAATGATACTACCTCCACTGGCAGAATGAAAGGCTCTGAATGATACTACCTCCACTGGCAGAATGAAAGGCTCTGAATGATACTACCTCCACTGGCAGAATGAAAGGCTCTGAATGATACTACCTCCACTGGCAGAATGAAAGGCTCTGAATGATACTACCTCCACTGGCAGAATGAAAGGCTCTGAATGATACTACCTCCACTGGCAGAATGAAAGGCTCTGAATGATACTACCTCCACTGGCAGAATGAAAGGCTCTGAATGATACTACCTCCACTGGCAGAATGAAAGGCTCTGAATGATACTACCTCCACTGGCAGAATGAAAGGCGTAACAAAATGACATTCCATCATTGTGACTTTTACACAGGAGGTGAAGCGTAATAATCCCACAACGATCAGGGCTTTCACAGGCTGTGTAAAAGGGGCTACTGATGTTGCAACACACTCACACTCTCTGTCCTAACGCTTTCTTTATGTCTTTCTCTATGGAAACAGAGAGACTCCAGTGGACCCAGATGTCACCGCTGTCAGCAGTGTGACAAAACATTCACAAGACTTCAACACTTAAACCATCATCAGAGAGTTCACAGTGGAGAGAAGCCCTTCCACTGTGACCAATGTGGAAGCAGTTTCAGTCGGTCAAGTGACCTAACAAGACACAAACGCATTCACACTGGAGAGAAGCCCTTCCACTGTGACCAATGTGGAAGCAGTTTCAGTCAGTCAAATGACTTAAAAAACCACAAACGCATCCACACTGGAGAGAAGCCCTTCCACTGTGACCAATGTGGAAGCAGTTTCAGGTACTCAAGTAACCTATTAACACACAAACGCATCCACACTGGAGAGAAGCCCTTCCACTGTGACCAATGTGGAAGCAGTTTCAGTCTGTTAAGTTCCCTAACAACACATAAACGCATCCACACTGGAGAGAAGCCCTTCCACTGTGACCAATGTGGAAGCAGTTTCAGTCAGTTAAGTTCCTTAACAACGCACAAACGCAGCCACACTGGAGAGAAGCCCTTCCACTGTGACCAATGTGGAAGCAGTTTCAGTCTGTTAAGTTCCCTAACAACACACAAACGCATCCACACTGGAGAGAAGCCCTTCCACTGTGACCAATGTGGGAACAGTTTCAGTCGGTTAAGTTCCCTAACAAGACACAAACGCATTCACACTGGAGAGAAGCCCTTCCACTGTGACCAATGTGGAAGCAGTTTCAGTCAGTCAAATGACTTAAAAAACCACAAACGCATCCACACTGGAGAGAAGCCCTTCCACTGTGACCAATGTGGAAGCAGTTTCAGTCAGTTAAGTTCCCTAACAACGCACAAACGCATCCACACTGGAACGGGCTACTGGTGTGACCGCTGTAAGAGAATGTTCGTTCGTTCTTCTAGTCTGAAGAGACACCGCTGCATCTAACCTGCTGAAGAGCGCCTCCACTGTCTCCGGTGGGAACGGAACATGCCTCTCTCTGTCCAACAAAACATTTCACAAATAAGAAATTCAGTGACAGCTCACAGTTTGTTTCTCAGCCATAAAATCTTGGCATTGGATTGTAGAATGTTTATAACATCAATGGAAAAATGTCATTACAAACTAAATAAGTCTGGATGCAGAGCTTCAGAAATTGCTGTTGGAAGCAGCCGGCGAGTGTTCTAGTGGAAATTTCTGCCCCTGACGTTTGAGGTATTAAGACTTTGGAAAAAACAAGCCTGGATTTAAACCCACAAGTTACCACATGATGAGAGACTGCTGCTGCTTTACTTACTGAGCCAAACTCCTGCTACAGCTTCACTGGGGAGAAACTAGCCAAAGTATTGTGATAGCAGCTATGATTGGCAGTGCTGTCCACTTGATAGAATGTTAGTAGTGCTCCCCATGAATCAATACATCAATACTAAATCACATGGGCCACAACACTGCTGCTGCACTGCTCTCTATGGGTTGAAACTAATGGCCAAGCCCCAATGTGTGATGCCAGGTAACATTATTATTTTGCTATTCAGGGATGATGTCAAACCCACCTGCTTTGAGTTTTATGTGACTTAGTGTTGTTTGACTTTTCATGAAACTTCAAAATGACCACAGCTCATCAGGGATTTGAACTCGCATCCTTAGTTGTGCTCCAAAGAGCTGAGCTCAACCGCTCTGCCAGCTTCATGTTTAATGTGAGGAAGTCAAAGGATCTCAGAAAGCATCCAAAAGAATAGAACATGATTATCATCAATTTAAACATGACTGTACAGACATCATCTTGGAAAGTACAGACACAAATATTCCTCTTTATCATTTCATTTATCAAACTATTTTGCAGGTGCAGATCTCAATCGATCATACACTAAATTTTAATCAAAATGTCTGATATCAGATCACTTTCATTATTACATCTTTACAATAGAGAGCCAAAGTAAAGGTCACTTTCTGCTTTTCTCCCTGTACCAGCGTGTGAAAAAATATTAATGGTGGTGAACGGAGCGATACGCTACCTTTTTGATCCCGTTTGAATTGTGCCACTGGAGTACACGTCATGTTTGTCAATGTAAAAGATAACTCTGCAAGTCGAGGAAGCCGCAGTTTGTGGTAAAACTGTGGCACTATAAGTTATAAATCAGAAAGACTACGCACAACCAGTCACGTAAGTGACGTCTCTCCCGCCAGTCCATTGTTGTTGATGGTGTGACGTATAATGTGCGACACGAGATGTAGTTGATTGACAAACCTAACCTTACGTTCCAGTTTTAGGACAAAGTGCGACTTTCTTGACTTGCATAGTTATCTTTTAAATTGACAAAATGTAACGTGTACTCCCGTGGCACAATTCAAACGGGATCAAAAAAGTATCGTCTCTCGCCGTTCACCACCATTCATATTTATTCACATGCTGGTACAGGGAGAAAAGCAGGAAGTGATGTTCACTTTAGCGCTCTGTTCACATGCGTTTTAATTGCTGTTGTGTTCAACACGAGTATTTTCAAGAAGGAAGCTCACATTTCCCAGCTTTCCCATGTCACGTGAATGCAGCACCGGGTCCATCAAACCCAGTCGTTAATGCAACACCTCCAGGAAAAAGCACCTTCCACCACAAGTGAAGCTTCTTCCAAACTCATCGCTCATCTTTTTCATTTGTTCGGGTTGTTATAAATGGTTTACATGCTGTCACGGTAAGGTTTGCACCTATTCATATCGTCATGCATTACTTTAGTTACATTATGTCACTTGATGGGTATAGTTACAGATCCCATTCGTTTTACGCTTCACCTGTGATTTGTAATAGAAATCTGACAGTTTAGTGACACCTTTTCTTACCGAAAAGATACATAAGGTTAGTGGAAACTGGAAAGAGACATCCACTGTTGTTCTGATTGCTGTGTGAACATGTTAACAAGTTGCAGTTCCTGCTTCGTGTGCATTGCCAAGTTGGTAATCCAGCTGACATCAGTTTGATGTAACCAAGCCATGAGAATTTGTGAATTTTAAGTTGGAGTTTGCTGTGTTTGGAAAAATAAACTCAAAATGGCAGTATGTGCATTTTTGTAATTTGTGTGAAAACAATCAAAACATTAGTTTTGCTAAATGTCTTAAGGTTTTGGCTGGGTTCACTGTCTTGAGAGCATGGACCTTAGTTTGGAGAAATGTGCCATATCAGTTGAGAACTATAATAGTGTGTGTGGACATACATTATTGCCACTAGGTGGCAGCCTATTATCAAAAACAAATAGGCCTACTCCATGTTGAACATCACACCTGACATCCAGTACATTTGTAAAAGTCAGTCTTCCCTGAAAGCAGTCTATAAAGTTAAGATTTGTGTTGTTTTAATCAAATAGACTAATTCATTTTAGATTTCAATTTAGTCCACCAAAATTGTACATTTCCCCCATTTAAAATGTCCAGTTGCCATGTCATGTCAGTATATCCTAAAAAGCTACTGAAATAAGTTTTGCTGAGTTCATCAGAGGGCAGTAACAGTTGGAGCCCAAGTGTTACAAGTAATTTACTCATCTCAAGTCTGAAGTACAAATATTTATGAACTTGGACTTGACTCAGACACAACACAAATTGATGGTTTTGATCTTGACTTGGACTCAAGCAAGTTTCTCTTGACTTGTCACATCAGTCATTACCGACCCAGCAGTAAACACATGCCTCTTTCTCAAAGGGCAGACAGGGAATAAATAGGTCATTCCTGCAACCTGAAATGCCTCTTCCTTCCTTTCTTATTATCTGAGTGATGCTGACCACCTTCAAATTGAGCTTGATGGCCTTTGCAGCCTCTCTACACCAAAGCCAATAGACCGCTATAAACTTTGAGATAAAAACAGCTTTTATCTGGTAGACAGGCAAAACATAGGGTGCTGTTACAGCGGAGTACTGTATAATAAATCATTGTGATGAATCGTTGATGTTACACAAGGGGGCAGGAGAGCTTTACCAAAGTGTTTGTGTGGGTTTTCTCCGGGTGCTCCGGTTTCCTCCCACCATCAAGGACATGAATGTTAGGGTTAAAACTCCTGTCAGTGCCCCTGACCAAGGCAATGGCAAAAGAACTGGAGTTGGTCCCTGTGCGCTGCACTGTGGCTGCCCACTACTCCTATTATAGTTCTAGGAAGGTTCCTAGTAGAGGATGGATTTCCCCATGGGGATCAATAAAGGAACTTGGGCAGGATTTAAATACTAGAAGTAAATAGGATTAAATGACATGATAATGTTACACACTCTTGTACAGTAGGTGGCGGTATGCACCTAAAAGTTGTTGGTGACCCGCCATTTAATCGAGAGAAGTAGAAGGAGGAGCACGCAAGCAGCAAGAAGCAGCCATTTTCACAATGGATTCTGCTCTCGCGGCTTGTTTGGTTCAGGTAAGTTGAAACAAACACACCAACTTGATGCGGATGATTTTATGAACTAGTGAACAACAGTCAACCGACTTTCTGAAACAAATGCTCCATTAAAGGTTTCTGCATCCGTTTATTAACTGTGTGCGTGGAGCCCAGACTGATTTCATTTGATGCAGATGATGATTCATGTGTAGCATAGCGTTATTTGACCCAGGTAGAAAGGTGAAAGTAACGCCAAAAACGTATTTCCATTGTCGTCCTTGAAGGCAGACAAAATACCAGAAATTGCGAAAAAAAAGAGTATGTGGTTGTATAGCGCTAATGTCCAATTATGCACGTGTGAAATTATTGTGATGGGGGGCTCCATAACAAGACTATGTAGGTACAAAGTCACAACAATTATTATGGTTATTTATTTGCAGTCTCTTTCGCTATGAACGGTCCTGGGTGGAAACAGGCAACCGGCAGCTGGAAACAGGGAGGGAGGGTGTCATGGAAGCCCCCACTGTCTCACCATGAAACATGAAACTCGTCAGTGGTTCTCAAACTTTTCACGTCAAGGACGCGTGATTTCTAACCCCACATAGGATAAGCAATAACCACGCCCTGTGGCGCTGGGATTGGCCAGGAGCATTGAAGTTTGGGAGTAAAGCACCTGGGGTTTTTCATCTTTTAAAATAAAGATGTTTAAAAAACTATACATTTTCAGTGCTGTACCTTTTCTCTGGGTAAGAATGGAGCTTGAAATTGAACAAAATTGAAATGACAATTGTAGCGTCCGAGGTGTCGGGCTGTATAGTTGTACTTCTGCGTATAGACAATATCATCAAAACTCAATACTCAGGTTGGAGCGTCATGAACCGCCTCCGTTTATTTCAACGTGCTGCTTCAGACTGCCTGTGAGCGTCGCTCTGACGTCATACGTCTGCGCTCCTTCACTTCTAGACATCACAACAGATGGCAGATAAATCGAGAGCCTACATAATTATTATACTTATTATTATTACTATGCTAAGGAAGGTAGGTGACCATAATTCATTTCAATGTCCGTTCTCAAGAGCCCCAGCCTTCACGTAAACCCAGCCTCCACGTGACCAGGCATAGCCTGTGACGTCACGTTGAAGGCTGGGTTTACCCAGGCTAACCACATACTACAATAGCCTACAACTGAGTAATGCCAGATAATACTGCTAATAATAACATACTACCACTCTGACATGATTATTAGAAAATGACCACATTTGCTAATGTTGGACCACGCCATATTATGTTGGATTAATTTATTATATTAAGTTTAATTAAGCGAATTAGTCAATAACTAAAGTCTAAAAACTAAATATCCAGAGCACAACGATGGATAACTACTTAATCCCTAATGCTACGGTCAGGTGAGTAACCGAGCTGACATGGCAGATCCTCTCCAGTAAAGAAGATTGTTGTTCATGTGCCGATCATATGAGATTGCATGCATGTATGTATGCATTTATGCATTTATTTAGGGTAAATGATTTGTATCTGATTGTATCTGATTTGGCAATGTATCTGATTTGGCAACAGATACTGCTGTAAATTTAATGCCAATTCACTTTGAATTGAATGAGAGACAGATAGTGTCAGTAGTTTTGTTATGTTGCAGTGCCTCTTGGAGTAACAGTCTGTTCAGTTCAGTTCAGTTTACTGCACACTATAAACACCGGCAGCAGACTACAAACTCATAGATGGATTATTGAACAGGCCAGTCAGGCACAAGCCCTGTTTAGAAATTTGGGGTTCAATATCTTGCCCAAGGACACTTCGACATGTGGACTGGATGAGCCTGGGATTCGAACCACCAACCTTCTTATTAGTGGATGATCCACTCTACCTCCTGAGCCACAGCTTCCCCGTTCAAAGGCATTTTGCACTTTAAAATAATATGCTCTTTGGGCATAGAATATGTGTTTGCAACTTGTAATTAATTTGTACAGGTAATTGTTTTCTCTCCCATAAGTAACAAATTGGAAAACAAAACAAAAATATAATAGGCAGAGCAATATTATACATGCAATGAGGGCATTCAGTTAGAAGTCACTTAAACATATTCCACAATTATATTCAGACAGATTTTCTAACATGCTGTTGGCTGTGCCTCTGTCGATTCTGAGCTGTAAATGCTCAGGTGAGATTCAGATGGTATTTTGTGTGCCTCTGTGTATTTGTGCCTGTACTTTAATTGTTGTAAAACACTTCCTGTTGTGATGGTGGGGGAGGGGAATCTGAAGTTATAGGAGGAAGTGAGGCACCCTCAGATGATCACATGATCACACACCTGAGAGGAATGAGCATTGAGCTCGAAAGCAACGTCTTCTCCCTCAGTGTTTTACGCGAGTTCACCAGACCTACACTGTTTAAATGTTTAAGTGCAATAACAAAACAAAACAAAAAAGATAACAGGCAGAGCAATATGTGTGCGTGTGTGCTTGCTGATCTTGTCAGTACCCTTGAAGTGGAGAGGATTAGATATATCAGAAAGGATCAAGTAGATCTATTTGACTCCATCTGGTAACCTCTCATTCTGCACCTGGAAAAAAACACAAAATAATGTTGAACACTACTTTATTTTTTAAGTTTCTCTGTCATATTATTGGATCCATGTTTTCTTGGGGTGGGTCCTGCAACCACAGTTGTTTGTCCACAGTGTGGCAGCACCGGGTGCCTGGGCCTGGCACGCTTCCTGTCTGACTGTCAGTCCTGTCTCGTATTCAGTGGCACTCCGGCCTCTCTGGCTCGCGCCCCCGGTGACTTTGGCTGGTGTGTCCAGAACGAGTCTTGCCTACCGGTGTCAGGTGAGACCCCAGGGAGGAAGAAAGGCCTCCAGTGTTGCTCCTGGCCAATCCCGGCGCCACAGGGCGTGGTTATTGCTTATCCTATGTGGGGTTAGAAATCACGCGTCAAGGACCCCTCTAAACTGACACAAATTAGACCACGGAACCATTTGATAAGATTTTGTCCCAGGTCCATCTGATAAGATTGTTGATTTTAGATGATCTATGACAGGAAGTCTATGAAACCCATGACCAAAATAGTCGTACATTCTGTAATTGTCTTATAGGCTATATGGAATCATAGCGATTAGGCCTACTATATTACTCTCTGATTGGTGCGCGATATGCTCATCTCCATGTATGTTGCCATCAGTATCACTCACTGCTGAGGGGTTGATTCTCTGCTCGAAGCCGCCACCCGGCGGGGCTGTGTCCACTCCTCTCCTCTCCATATGAGCACATGCAGCACGCATGCATGCAGTGAGTCATCTTGAACAGCTTTCTGCCATTCAAATGTCTCTGTAATCCTTGGTTCACAATGTGTCAATTAGCCAATATTTTATCATTTGAAATGCGAGTGGTGGAGGGATTGTCGCCGCACTCGCTTTATGCGCACCTCGAGAGGGAGAGAGAGAAAGAGAAACAGCATGCGAGAGAAGGGAGAGAGAGAGAGACTCTGCTGCTGCTCTGGACCTACCGGACACATGCAGCGGGCGACCACAGTCAGTCTTAATTGGCGTGAGAATTGTTTGTGCAGAGTGAGCACGTGAGATTGAAGGTGAAAGAGTGTGTCACACTCACACGCCAGAAATGTATGATGAGTTGGCAACCCTGATATAGCTGCTTGTGGCTTGTAAACAACTTGGACAGTAATTTGATTGCTCTTCCCTGGTTCCAGGTGATCGGTGAAAACCAGTGATAAAGTAGGGAAGACCGGGGCATATCACACGGGTAAGTTGTCACACACACATCATATCTCAAACACACACACACACACACACGCACACACGATCGTTACATGTGTCACTCACTCAGTATGGTTATAGCTTGATTAGGTTATTTACTCTGAATACTGTCCTTGTCTCAGTATACATGCATGGGTGGGAAATAGATTTTTTGATTGAATCATGTCGCCTCCGCTACAATAGGTGCACTCTTTCCCCGCAGGCTCCGCCAATTCTACTGGTCCCTTAATAATGCAGCTATTTCATTAAAAGAATATGATATAATTATACAAACGTTTCCCCTCAAAATGATCACTTCTGGCCCATATAATAGTGTGGCAGTGTGTTTATGTTGAGAGATCTTTCGCCCTGTGTGTATTTTAGTGCTAGGACATTGTTTTGCTATGTTCTGTGTTTATGTGGTCGAGCGAGGTTGAGTTCATGTGGAGAGAGAGAGAGCGCCGATAAACCGTTCAAACACAGGGATGGTCACATAACACAACGCTGCCCGTTGTGAGCTCAATACAGTTGAAACATATTCCATTAAAAACATATTTTTTCTCGAAACAGATTTAGCTACTACATCAACAAACTTCACATTTAGCTTTAGCTAATCGCTCCCTGGTCGCTAACATACAAAGTCAAACAACGTTAGCGCATGCGCTGATCGCCTCGTCCAGTTCCAGTCTGACTGTAATCGCATTATCTGGTGTGTTAGTCGGACATTTATAACATCGATTTCAGTCGAGCTGAAAAACTTCAACTTCAAATCTATTGATATCCCGAAGGAAATTTGGTTTGCAGCAGGCATATGGACATATAGTACAAAAACGTCAACATCATCAGACATCGGCTGACACAGAGACACACACTCCAGGAGTGATCGAGTTCAAGTAAAAAATGAGGGCATTGCCTCCATAAAGCAGCAACAGTAAATAGTAAATAGTGCAACATAAAGTTTACATCAGTCAACGACGTGATAAGAATACTTTGCACTGCAAAATAAATATGTAAAAGATATAGTAAAAATAGTAGAGATAAAAACATAAGAGTGCATAGACCCAGGGGGAAATAGGGATTCCATAATCCTAGCCTAGCAGATTGAGCCTGTCGATAGCAACAGGGATGAAGGAGGCTCTGGCGCGCCGCGTCCTTGTTTTTGCCAGAGGGGAGGAGGTCAAACTCCTGATAAAGTGGATGGTACAGTCAGGACAGTCTAGAATAAGTTTGGCCTTATATTCCTTACCCGCTGAAAGTAGATGTCCTGAAGCTGGCCTTGCTGCACGCCAATCACCTTACTGGCTACTTGGACAAGCCTTGGCAGCCTATTTCTACTGGACAGTGTGAGGCAGCCAAACCAGGCCAGACAACAGTAGGTGAGAACAGATTCAATGAAGCATTGATAAAATATAATCATTAGAACATTACAGACTTTAAATGTGTTCAGTTTTCTTCAAAAGAACAGGCGCTGCTGGACCTTTTTGCAGACAGCATCAGTGTTTGATTCAAAGCTCGGTTTTAGGCGGACTAACGCAATAATTAGATTTTTTTAAGTGCATGTAAACGTACTGA
>NC_139626.1:44184796-44239796 GCF_964638095.1 Poromitra crassiceps | reverse complement strand
AATTTGAATTACATACTCCAGATTTTCTAAAGTCAACCTATATGCAAATAGTGTCATGTCAATGTGAAGTTATAAAAGCTAAACATACTACTTCCTATGACTAATTTGTCTGTTTATGCCATGCTCTTCCACAGATCAACATCACTTGCAAAGTAATCAAACTGGTAAAACCCACAACTGAAGCACAACCTGAGCCGGCACCACCATGAATACAACAACCTCCCTCCTCAGTGACGCAACTGGAACCATTGACCTAGCTGTGTGGGGGTACTGTAAACCTGAGATTGACGACTGGTACCACCTGACCAACCTATCCGTACATGCATACAAACCAATACATATCTGACAACCACCCCAACCACAACATCAACACCCACCACTGCACTTGAATCATACACAGAACCACCACCACCCACCACTCAAAGCATCTATGGTGAAGTCTCTTCTGCCACCGTCACAAACAAGTACTTCTGTTTTTGGCACCCATCACTACTGTAAACTTTGACTCACTCACACACAAATGTCACAAATGCAATCAACGCCATAAAACAGAAACCGCAAAACACATATCCAATTCTCTCTGTCCATCAATAACCAGGAAACATCATACACCATCCCACTCGCACTTATCACACCACTGCTTACAAAATCACCAACTCAAATGACTACAGACGAAATGGAAGAAGCTATCCTCATGCTCAATCACATCTGAGTTGACATAATAGACAAATCATAGCCCTGACTCAGACTTGACTCCAAGACTCGACAGTCCCTCCACACAGTCCAGAAACCCCGACTCAGCTCCACACAAGGACAAAATGGATTGATATATTTCTTTTTACTTTAAGTTTTTCATTTCATAAAAACTATTATTTGCAATAAAAACTTATTGTTTGAATCATATCTGCCTCCTTTGCTGTCTTTTGTCCCAGTTTTTTTATGCATTATATCCTAACTCCTTTAGTCAACCTTGAGCTTACACTTTTATTGCCAACTTGTAGATGTCCACTGTGCCCAAGCTTACCCTTTTAAAACATCTGAATAACAGACAAGTAACTTGTTAACTGATAACCTATTAAGCCACTAACAGTTTGACTTAAAGGGTGATTTACACAACCTGAATATTAATCTTGTTATACCTATACAGAGACACTATGAATGTACCATGTGGAGTATCTAGTAACAGTTAGGATTTTACATTAATTTCATGACAAATGGTTCAAATTCTGGCCTTGTGCTTATGCAGAGCTGATTTATGACTACCACCACTACTACAAAAGCATTGGCTTTTCATTGTGACAACCAATTACTTAGATCACCATTCAGGAACAGTTTGTTTAATCCTTTCCTCACTGAGCACCACTATAACCATGATCAGAAGTGTACAGTAGAAGCAGCACACTATCTTCATCCAATGGACTCGGAACACCACAAAAGCAACACCTCAGTAAGCTGTCCACTCATGGCTAACACATCTAAGCTTATCAGGAAGCTAGGATTTGAAATTATGACAGTTTGCCTAGAAAAAGTCCATTATTCTTTGACAGCCACCATTTGGCTTACCACCACCACTGCTACTTACTACATATTACTTACTACAAACTTGGTACACTTGTGCACATATCAACTCTGACTAAATGTGCAATTCTGTGTCTATATTAATATTATCTGACATATAACCCCCAAGTCACCAGAAGCTTGGACCCCGCATCGCCGCTTGCGGCTATATTTATATATATATTTCTTACCAATCATTCTCTTGGAAGTGTTGTTGTTTTTATTGTCTTTTTCTTTCTTTCCATAAATATTAGTTGGGTTTCCATCATAGAGAGAGAGAACATGTATTTTAATCATGTTACGAGCCTCCATAACTGGTGCTCTACAAGCTCTTTAGAAATTAATGTTGCTAAGACTAAGGAGCTTATCCTACAGAACAACAAAAAGTCAATCCAGCGGCAGCCCATAATCATTAATGGACAAACAATTGAGATGGTCAGTGATTTTAAATATCTAGGCACGTACATAGACAGTAGCCTGACCTTTAGAGCAAATACCGACCACATTTTCAAAAAATGCTCACAGCGTCTCCACTTGCTACGCAAGCTTAATAATTTTGGAGTGAGCCAAAACATTCTTGAAACAGTGTATAAGAGCCTAGTGGAAAGTATCTTATCTTTTAACATGATCATGTGGTATGGTAATCTGAACGTTAAATGGAGAAACAAGCTGCAGAGAATAGTGAATATGGCCTCTAAGATCCTAGGGAAGCCACAGAAACAACTGAGTAGTCTGTACGATGAAATAGTCACAAGTAAAGATGAGAGTATCACTAGTGATCCGTCCCACCCACTTTTTAATGAATTTGAGTTCTTACCCTCAGGGAGGCGGTACAGACAGCCGATGGCAAAGAAAAACCTCTACAAGAGGTCATTTGTCCCAGATGCCATTATGGCTTTAAATAAAACTAGGAAGCGATAGACTATGCTATGCTTTTTGTTTATGCCTTTTTGGCGTTGCTGCGGTTTTTTGCACAGTAGGTCTTTTACATTTTATATTTTATATTTTTAATTTTCAATTCTTAAATCGACATGCTGTAGATCCGTTGGGTCATACTGCAAATTCCAAGGTGTACTAAGTTTGAAGGTGGATGAATGTGTGTGTATTGTATTGTATTGTATCGATATGTGTACTGTCATCTTTAACACCTTGTATTGTTTTTGTGTTTTTATGCCTCCGCCGGCGATAGCCAGGCCGGAGGCATTATGGATCCGGGTTGTCCGTCCGTACGTACGGCTGTCCGTACGTCCGTACGAGGTTCGTTAACGCGATATCTGAGGAACGCCTGGACGGAATTTCATCAAATTTGCCTCAAACATCGACTTAGACTCAAGGATGATCTGATTAGATTTTGGTGGTCAAAGGTCAAAGGTCGAGGTCACTGTGACCTCTCCAACGCCATTTTCAAGCTTGTTAACGCGATATCTCAGGAATGCCTTGACGGAATTTAATCAAACTTGTCTTAAACATCGACTTGGACTCAAGGATGAACTGATTAGATTTTGGTGGTCAAAGGTCAAAGGTCAAGGTCACTGTGACCTCTCAAACGCCATTTTCAAGCTTGTTAACGCGATATCTCAGGACTGCCTTGACGAAATTTAATCAAACTTGTCTCAAACATCGACTTGGACTCAAGGATTAACTGATTAGATTTTGGTGGTCAAAGGTCAAAGGTCAAGGTCACTGTGACCTCTCAAACGCCATTTTCCAGCTTGTTAACGTGATATCTCAGGAATGCCTTGACGGAATTTAATCAAACTTGTCTCAAACATCGACTTGGACTCAAGGATGAACTGATTACATTTTGGTGGTCAAAGGTCAAAGGTCAAGGTGAGCTCTCGAACGCCATTTTCAAGCTTGTTAACGCGATATCTCAGGAATGCCTTGACGGAATTTAATCAAACTTGTCTCAAACATCGACTTGGACTCAAGGATGAACTGATTACATTTTGGTGGTCAAAGTTCAAGCTCACTGTGACCTCTCACACACCCAATTTCCAAGCTCTGTAACGCAACATCACAGGAGCGCCTTGACGGAATCTCTTCCAATTTGCCTCAAATGGCGATTTGGACTCCAGAATGAACTAATGCGGAGGCATAAGTCCGCGTTGCGGTCGTTCTAGTTCAAGTTTGTAAGACACGTCTTGGTGAAATCAAAGACAAATTTCCACCTGTGGACAATAAAGTTTTCGTATCGTATCGTATCGTATCGTATCGTATCGTAAATGTATTGCAAATTTTAACCGAAATTTCAGAAAATCTGCAAAATAAAATGCGAAATTAGGCGCGTTTCCATCATTACTATTATGCGGATATTAGGAGTTGATGTGCAGTCAGTTGTGCTGTCTGCCTGCTGATTCAAACCTGATACGTACTGAGCTGTATGAAAAACATCTAGCCTATTCAAAGGGTTTGATTATCCACAATGCTACACCATGAAGTTGATTAACCGGCACCACTCAATTCGCCATACATAAAGTATAATCCGCGGAGCAGTTACTGCAAGTGAATAAAATGTAAGATCTTCTTCCGTTAAAACACAGTGGCCGGCGGTGTAAACCTAATTGTGCTGAAATAGTTGTTTTTGTTGGTGCTCCCTGCCTTACCGTCTGTCTCTGTTTGATGATGTCACAGCTGATTGGCGGGAAGAGAGACACCTGTCAGAGGAGGAGAGGAACGTTTCTGAAATGAATCCTTCAGAAGAGGTGAGAAAAATATCACTGTTGTATCACTAGCCCCTTTTACACAGAGACCCCACAATACTGGTGTCAAGAGGATCCGCCATTAGGCCCTCTCTGCCCTTTTACACAGAACCAAGCAGCCGCGCCATATTTCCCCCCCTGAGTGTGCTTTTACACAGCGCGAGGAGGCATTTCAGCATGATGACTTACAGAGGGATTTATCAGACGCACACTGGACGCCAGTGTGTCAAACAGCTGCAGTCTGCTTTTAATAACGTTATCGGCATCAGCGTCGTCAATATAGACCACTTGGTTTCTACTTTTAAAAGTTGGACTGTCTGGTTAATAGGGGTGGGTGGAATCGATTCTTAGATGCATCAAGATGCGGACGTGGACGATTATGAATCGATTCACAAATGTCAATAATAGATTTTTTTTTAACGTTAGTTGTAACGTGATGTTGACGGAACGAAAAGGCGGAAAAGTGTGAGCGCGAGGCAGCGCCCGGACAGTTTACGTCGTGGCGTGTGCCGGCCGAAGTGTTCACACACAAACGTGTGTGAAGATAGCAGACACACCCCCTGACTGTAGTTGCTCCCAACCAGCAGCCAACAATTTAGCAAGCAATGCTATTAAAGCATCCACCCAACTCTGAAAGTGCGAAACTAATCCATCGTGACTTTTATTGCCATGATGGATAGGATATACGTCCGTACTCAGTGGTTGAGAACCAGGGATTCCGCGCTTTGGAGCCGTGATACAACGTCCCATCTCACGTTTTTTTTTACGACACAATGATCCCCAGACTGTACAATGAGACCAAAGCTGAAGTTATGGACTCACTGAAGAAAGCGGGTAGGATATACAGTATGTAACTTGTGATGCGTGGACATCCATTGTTACTGCACACTTCATCACTGAACACTGAGTGGCAGCTAGCGTCTCATGTACTCCAAACAAGAGTGATGAGTGACTGGTGCCAATGTGGCAGAGCTGTTACAACATGTAGAAGAAGTGATTCAGAAGCTGAAGTGGAGTTAATTTACTATAGGATGCTGCTACAGACACAACTGGCACACTTGTTTCTTTTCCTGTTGGTTCTTTGCAATGCTGGGAAATATGTTGGCAAATGTAACCTTCCAGTTGACACATCTCTTCCATTTGCTTTGTTAATAAAAGATAATGGAAGTAAATTCATCTGTTTATTTTAATTAGGGATCATTACAATGCAAATTAAATTCACTTTATTTTAAAAGTAGTAACATAGTGAGAAAAAGAAAGCATGTATTGAAAAAAGAGATGCATCAAACTGCATCTATAATCGATGTATCGAGATGCATCGATAATCGTTTTATAATCGAATCGTAGCCCTCTGAATCCAAATCGAATCGTGAGGTGCCTAGAGGTTCCCACCCCTACTGGTTATGTCACTTTCAGAAGAGCAGAGCTCGTCTCAGACACGGTGGGTGACGCGAGGTGCGCAGCTGCTCGAGTGACTCCTCGCCACAGAGTTGCGATAGGCTATAACTAGGAGCACAGTCTGAATACTACAATGTTAGTTGTTCAATAGGCTATAACTAGGAGCACAGTCTGAATACTACAATGTTAGTTGTTCAATAGGCTATAACTCGGAGCACAGTCTAAATACTACAATGTTGTTCAATAGGCTATAACTAGGAGCACAGTCTGAATACTACAATGTTAGTTGTTCAATAGGCTATAACTAGGAGCACAGTCTGAATACTACAATGTTAGTTGTTCAATAGGCTATAACTAGGAGCACAGTCTGAATACTACAATGTTAGTTGTTCAATAGGCTATAACTAGGAGCACAGTCTACAATGTTAGTTGTTCAATAGGCTATAACTAGGAACAGAGTCTGAATACTACAATGTTAGTTGTTCAATAGGCTATAACTAGGAGCACAGTCTGAATACTACAATGTTAGTTGTTCAATAGGCTATAACTAGGAGCACAGTCTGAATACTACAATGTTAGTTGTTCAATAGGCTATAACTAGGAGCACAGTCTACAATGTTAGTTGTTCAATAGGCTATAACTAGGAGCAGAGTCTGAATACTACAATGTTAGTTGTTCAATAGGCTATAACTAGGAGCACAGTCTGAATACTACAATGTTAGTTGTTCAATAGGCTATAACTAGGAGCACAGTCTGAATACTACAATGTTAGTTGTTCAATAGGCTATAACTAGGAGCACAGTCTACAATGTTAGTTGTTCAATAGGCTATAACTAGGAGCAGAGTCTGAATACTACAATGTTAGTTGTTCAATAGGCTATAACTAGGAGCACAGTCTGAATACTACAATGTTAGTTGTTCAATAGGCTATAACTAGGAGCACAGTCTGAATACTACAATGTTAGTTGTTCAATAGGCTATAACTAGGAGCACAGTCTGAATACCACAATGTTAGTTGTTCAATAGGCTATAACTAGGAATACAGTCTGAATACTACAATGTTAGTTGTTCAATAGCCTATAACTAGGAGCATAGTCTGAATACTACAATGTTAGTTGTTCAATAGGCTATAACTAGGAGCACAGTCTGAATACTACAATGTTAGTTGTTCAATAGCCTATAACTAGGAGCATAGTCTGAATACTACAATGTTAGTTGTTCAATAGGCTATAACTAGGAATACAGTCTGAATACTACAATGTTAGTTGTTCAATAGCCTATAACTAGGAGCATAGTCTGAATACTACAATGTTAGTTGTTCAATAGGCTATAACTAGGAATACAGTCTGAATACTACAATGTTAGTTGTTCAATAGGCTATAACTAGGAGCACAGTCTGAATACTACAATGTTTGTTGTTCAATAGGCTATAACTAGGAGCACAGTCTGAATACTACAATGTTAGTTGTTCAATAGGCTATAACTAGGAATACAGTCTGAATACTACAATGTTAGTTGTTCAATAGGCTATAACTAGGAATACAGTCTGAATACTACAATGTTAGTTGTTCAATAGGCTATAACTAGGAATACAGTCTGAATACTACAATGTTAGTTGTTCAATAGGCTATAACTAGGAATACAGTCTGAATACTACAATGTTAGTTGTTCAATAGGCTATAACTAGGAGCACAGTCTGAATACTACAATGTTAGTTGTTTTTCATAAGGGAACGCACAACAGGCGAGACAGACTGCAGATATGCTTTGGTTAACTGATTTCTGATAGTAGAACTTCAATCTGGAGGTGGTTTTCCCTCAGTCCTCCTGTCATCTTTTTTCATGAATGAGCTGAGATTCCTGTCATACCCTTTTATACAGACCTCGATTGGGCTCTGAATGATACTACCTCCACTGGCAGAATGAAAGGCTCTGAATGATACTACCTCCACTGGCAGAATGAAAGGCTCTGAATGATACTACCTCCACTGGCAGAATGAAAGGCTTTGAATGATACTACCTCCACTGGCAGAATGAAAGGCTCTGAATGATACTACCTCCACTGGCAGAATGAAAGGCTCTGAATGATACTACCTCCACTGGCAGAATGAAAGGCTCTGAATGATACTACCTCCAATGGCAGAATGAAAGGCTCTGAATGATACTACCTCCACTGGAAGAATGAAAGGCTCTGAATGATACTACCTCCACTGGCAGAATGAAAGGCTCTGAATGATACTACCTCCACTGGCAGAATGAAAGGCTCTGAATGATACTACCTCCACTGGCAGAATGAAAGGCTCTGAATGATACTACCTCCACTGGCAGAATGAAAGGCTCTGAATGATACTACCTCCACTGGCAGAATGAAAGGCTCTGAATGATACTACCTCCACTGGCAGAATGAAAGGCGTAACAAAATGACATTCCGTCATTGTGACTTTTACACAGGAGGCGAAGCGTAATAATCCCACAACGATCAGGGCTTTCACAGGCTGTGTAAAAGGGGCTACTGATGTTGCAACACACTCTCTCTCTCTGTCCTAATGCTTTATTTATGTCTTTCTCTATGGAAACAGAGAGACTCCAGTGGACCCAGATGTCACCGCTGTCAGCAGTGTGACAAAACATTCACAAGACTTCAACACTTAAACAATCATCAGAGAGTTCACACTGGAGAGAAGCCCTTCCACTGTGACCAATGTGGAAGCAGTTTCCGTTTGTCAAGTCACCTAACAACACACAAACGCATCCACACTGGAGAGAAGCCCTTCGACTGTGACCAATGTGGAAGCAGTTTCAGTCAGTCAAGTAACCTATTAACACACAAACGCATCCACACTGGAGAGAAGCCCTTCCACTGTGACCAATGTGGAAGCAGTTTCAGTCGGTCAAGTAGCCTATTAACACACAAACGCAGCCACACTGGAGAGAAGCCCTTCCACTGTGACCAATGTGGAAGCAGTTTCAGTCAGTCAAGTAACCTATTAACACACAAACGCATCCACACTGGAGAGAAGCCCTTCCACTGTGACCAATGTGGAAGCAGTTTCAGTCTGTTAAGTTCCCTAACAACACACAAACGCATCCACACTGGAGAGAAGCCCTTCCACTGTGACCAATGTGGAAGCAGTTTCAGTGTGTTAAGTTCCCTAACAACACACAAACGCATTCACACTGGAGAGAAGCCCTTCCACTGTGACCAATGTGGAAGCAGTTTCAGTCTGTTAAGTTCCCTAACAACACACAAACGCATCCACACTGGAGAGAAGCCCTTCCACTGTGACCAATGTGGAAGCAGTTTCAGTCGGTCAAGTTCCCTAACAGCACACAAACGCATTCACACTGGAGAGAAGCCCTTCCACTGTGACCAATGTGGGTACAGTTTCAGTCTGTTAAGTTCCCTAACGAGACACAAACGCATCCACACTGGAACGGGCTACTGGTGTGACCGCTGTAAGAGAATGTTCATTCGTTCTTCTAGTCTGAAGAGACACCGCTGCATCTAACCTACTGAAGAGCGCCTCCACTGTCTCCAGTGGGTACAGAACATGCCTCTCTGTCCAACAAAACATTTCACAAATAAAAAATTCAGTGACAGCTCACAGTTTGTTTCTCAGCCATAAAATCTTGGCATTGGATTGTAGAATGTTTATAACATCAATGGAAAAATGTCATTACAAATAAGTCTGGATGGAGAGCTTCAGAAATTGCTGTTGGAAGCAGCCGGCGAGTGTTCTACTGGAAATTTCTGCCCCTGACTTTTAAGGTATTAAGACTTTGGAAAAAACAAACCTGGATTTAAACCCACAAGTTACCACATGATGAGAGACTGCTGCTGCTTTACTTACTGAGCCAAACTCCTGCTACAGCTTCACTGGGGAGAAACTAGCCAAAGTATTGTGATAGCAGCTATGATTGGCAGTGCTGTCCACTTGATAGAATGTTAGTAGTGCTCTCCATGAATCAATACATCAATACTAAATCACATGGGCCACAACACTGCTGCTGCACTGCTCTCTATGGGTTGAAACTAATGGCCAAGCCCCAATGTGTGATGCCAGGTAACATTATTATTTTGCTATTCAGGGATGATGTCAAACACACCTGCTTTGAGTTTTATGTGACTTAGTGTTGTTTGACTTTTCATGAAACTTCAAAATGACCACAGCTCATCAGGGATTTGAACTCGCATCCTTAGTTGTGCTCCAAAGAGCTGAGCTCAACCGCTCTGCCAGCTTCATGTTTGATGTGAGGAAGTCAAAGGATCTCAGAAAGCATCCAAAAGAATAGAACATGATTATCATCAATTTAAACATGACTGTACAGACATCATCTTGGAAAGTACAGACACAAATTTTCCTCTTTATCATATCATTTATCAAACTATTTTGCAGGTGCAGATCTCAATCGATCATACACAAAATTTTAATCAAAATGTCTGATATCAGATCACTTTCATTATTACATCTTTACAATAGAGAGCCAAAGTAAACGTCACTTCCTGCTTTTCTCCCTGTACCAGCGTGTGAAAAAATATTAATGGTGGTGAACGAAGCGATACGCTACCTTTTTGATCCCGTTTGAATTGTGCCACGGGAGTAGACACGTCATGTTTGTCAATGTAAAAGATAACTCTGCAAGTTGACAAAGTCGCAGTTTGTGGTAAAACTGTGGCACTATAAGTTATAAATCAGAAAGACTACACACAACCAGTCACGTAAGTGACGTCTCTCCCGCCAGTCCATTGTTGTTGATGGTGTGACGTATAATGTGCGACACGAGATGTAGTTGATTGACAAAACTAAACCTTACGTTCCAGTTTCAGGACAAACTGCGTCTTTCTTGACTTGCATAGTTATCTTTTAAATTGACAAAATTCAACGTGTGTACTCCTGTGGCACAATTCAAACGGGATCAAAAAAGTATCGTCTCTCGCCGTTCACCACCATTCATATTTATTCACATGCTGGTACAGGGAGAAAAGCAGGAAGTGATGTTCACTTTAGCGCTCTATTCATGTGTTTTAATCGCTGTTGTGTTCAACACGAGTATTTTCAAGAAGG
Organism: Poromitra crassiceps; assembly: GCF_964638095.1. NCBI lineage: Eukaryota > Metazoa > Chordata > Actinopteri > Beryciformes > Melamphaidae > Poromitra > Poromitra crassiceps. Next base: position 44,229,074 of record NC_139626.1, on the reverse strand, counting down.
AAGCTCACATTTCCCAGCTTTCCCATGTCACGTGAATGCAGCACCGGGTCCATCAAACCCAGTCGTTAATGCAACACCTCCAGGAAAAAGCACCTTCCACCACAAGTGAAGCTTCTTCCAAACTCATCGCTCATCTTTTTCATTTGTTCGGGTTGTTATGAATGGTTTACATGTTGTCACGGTAAGGTTTGCACCTATTCATGTCGTCATGCATTACTTTAGTTACATTATGTCACTTGATGGGTATAGTTACAGATCCCATTCGTTTTACGGTTCACCTGTGATTTGTAATAGAAATCTGACAGTTTAGTGATGCCTTTCTTACCGAAAAGATACATAAGGTTAGTGGAAACTGGAAAGAGACATCCACTGTTGTTCTGATTGCTGTGTGAACATGTTAACAAGTTGCAGTTCCTGCTTCGTGTGCATTGCCAAGTTGGTAATCCAGCTGACATCAGTTTGATGTAACCAAGCCATGAGAATTTGTGAATTTTAAGTTGGAGTTTGCTGTGTTTGTAAAAATAAACTCAAAATGGCAGTATGTGCGTTTTTGTAATTTGTGTGAAAACAATCAAAACATTAGTTTTGCTAAATGTCTTAAGGTTTTGGCTGGGTTCACTGTCTTGAGAGCATGGACCTTAGTTTGGAAAAATGTGCCATATCAGTTGAGAACTATAATAGTGTGTGTGGACATACATTATTGCCACTAGGTGGCAGCCTATTATCAAAAACAAATAGGCCTACTACATGTTGAACATCACACCTGACAGCCAGTACGTTTGTAAAAGTCAGTCTTCCCTGAAAGCAGTCTATAAAGTTAAGATTTGTGTTGTTTTAATCAAATAGACTAATTCATTTTAGATTTCAAAATTGTACATTTACCCCATTTAAAATGTCCAGTTGCTATGTCATGTCAGTATAACCTAAAAAGCTACTGAAAAAAGTTTCGCTGAGTTAATCAGAGGGCAGTAACAGTTGGAGCCCAAGTGTTACAAGTAATTTACTGATCTCAAGTCTGAAGTACAAATATTGATGGACTTGGACTTGACTCAGACACAAATTGGTGGTTTTGATCTTGACTTGGACTCAAGCAAGTTTCTCTTGACTTGTCACATCAGTCATTACCGACCCAGCAGTAAACACATGCCTCTTTCTCAAAGGGCAGACAGGGAATAAATAGGTCATTCCTGCAACCTGAAATGCCTCTTCCTTCCTTTCTTATTATCTGAGTGATGCTGACCACCTTCAAATTGAGCTTGATGGCCTTTGCAGCCTCTCTACACCAAAGCCAATAGACCGCTATAAACTTTGAGATAAAAACAGCTTTTATCTGGTAGACAGGCAAAACATAGGTGCTGTTACAGCGGAGTACTGTATAATAAATCATTGTGATGAATCGTTGATGTTACACAAGGGGGCAGGAGAGCTTTACCAAAGTGTTTGTGTGGGTTTTCTCCGGGTGCTCCGGTTTCCTCCCACCATCAAGGACATGAATGTTAGGGTTAAAACTCCTGTCAGTGCCCCTGACCAAGGCAATGGCAAAAGAACTGGAGTTGGTCCCTGTGCGCTGCACTGTGGCTGCCCACTACTCCTATTATAGTTCTAGGAAGGTTCCTAGTAGAGGATGGGTCAAATGCAGATGGATTTCCCCATGGGGATCAATAAAGGAACTTGGGCAGGATTTAAATACTAGAAGTAAATAGGATTAAATGACATGATAATGTTACACACTCTTGTACAGTAGGTGGCGGTATGCACCTAAAAGTTGTTGGTGACCCGCCATTTAATCGAGAGAAGTAGAAGGAGGAGCACGCAAGCAGCAAGAAGCAGCCATTTGCACAATGGATTCTGCTCTCGCGGCTTGTTTGGTTCAGGTAAGTTGAAACAAACACACCAACTTGATGCGGATGATTTTATGAACTAGTGAACAACAGTCAACCGACTTTCTGAAACAAATGCTCCATTAAAGGTTTCTGCATCCGTTTATTAACTGTGTGCGTGGAGCCCAGACTGATTTCATTTGATGCAGATCATGATTCATGTGTAGCATAGCGTTATTTGACCCAGGTAGAAAGGTGAAAGTAACGCCAAAAACGTATTTCCATTGTCGTCCTTGAAGGCAGACAAAATACCAGAAATTGCGAAAAAATAGTATGTGGTTGTATAGCGCCCGCTTTTATTTTGAAGGCTAAACGTCCAATTATGCACGTGTGAAATTATTGTGATGGGGGGCTCCATTACAAGACTATGTAGGTACAAAGTCACAACAATTATTATGGTTATTTTCAGTCTCTTTCACTATGAACGGTCCTGGGCGGGAACAGGCAACTAGCAGCTGGAAAAAGGGAGGGAGGGTGTCATGGAAGCGCCCACTGTCTCACCATGAAACTCGTCGGTGGTTCTCAAACTTTTCACGTCAGGGACCCCTCTAAACTGACACAAATTAGACCACGGAACCATTTGATAAGATTTTGTCCCAGGTCCATCTGATAAGATTGTTGATTTTAGATGATTTATGACAGGAAGTGTATGAAACCCATGACCAAAATAGTCGTAATTCTGTAATAGTCTTATAGGCTATATGGAATCATAGCGAAAATAAATTATCCCCCCTTTTGCTGGGGGGATCCCTAACCTTAACCCCCTGGAACCCCTTCAAAGACCTCTGGGGGTCCCCGGACCACACTTTGAGAACCATATGTGGCCTATATAATCCCTTCCACAACAATGACAGAGATGACAGGCGAATGTACAGTATTATGGTCAAAATGGTCTTAACTCATTGAGTGCCATGGACGTCCTTCGACGTCCAATTAAATAGTGACGTAGAGTGCCACGGACGTCCTTCGACGTCCAATGCGTTTTTTGACGGTGGGACGTCGATCAAAGCCTTCCGCAGCTCCTGTACAACTATAGTAGCTATTGGAGGTCTATAACCTATTTTACAGAACCCTTAGGTGGCGACAGTGCTCTCCACATAACAGAAAGGCAAGGAAAAAACAAAGAAGAAGTCGTTATGGAAACGGAAATCGCATCGCATCCGTATGCATCGATATGCTGAAGCACGTTACTGCAGCTGTGCCTGCAGCAGCCAATCTGCTCCCACAATTGAGCCGCTCCGTGTCGGTTGCGACAGCACATCCGCACATCCACACCGTGGAGTTGTTATTATTCTCAACTGGAAGCATCGTTGCCGGTGACAAACACACGCGGAACGCTGTAAAAAAGCAGGATGTGGAGCACCCTTCACTGTGCGCACAGCAAACTCAGCAGAGAGCCACCACAGACAGGAGGAGGAGTGTGCAGTTGAGGCGAGGCGAGGCGGGGCGGGGCGGGGGGGGGGGGCACGCAGAGCAGCACACAACACCCAGACAGACCCAGGCAGCAGGACAGGATTGACAAACGCAAGCCAGAATATCCGATGCCCACCAGCAGCAAATCAAGACCAGCAAGAAGCTGCAACCAGCAGCGCACGCAGGGGCCAGCGCTGCTGGTTGTAGCTAAAAAATATTATTCTGCCAAACAGAATTCCCTGGCCTTCACTGTTTTATTGAAGGAAATTATTTTTGAGGTGTGACTACATTAGAAAAGATTAGCTTCAGAGTCAGTGATGTGCTTGAAATGTTTAATTTCACAAAAGGCCAATTATCTCAGCTTCTAGAAAAAAATTGCTGTTTTTGGATGAATCAAGCTATCTTCTCCGGCTCATAACTAAAAAACGGAAAATGGGATCAATAAACTTTTTTTTGCAGATGATAGAATAGAGTCTCATCGTTCTTTGTGCGTGTTCAGTGTTTACATAGTAATATCACACAATATTCTGTGGGCCTCGAGAAATCACTGAAAACGCTCTGAAACTCTGGCACTGGGAGCATCCGTTCTCCAAAAGTGGCTGGCACTCAATGAGTTAAATTAGGCCTACTATATTACTCTCTGATTGGTGCGCGATATGCTCAGCTCCATGTTGCCATCTGTATCACTCAGTGCTGAGGGGTTGATTCTCTGCTCGAAGCCGCCACCCGGCGGGGCTGTGTCCACTCCTCTCCTCTCCATATGAGCACATGCAGCACGCATGCATGCAGTGAGTCATCTTGAACAGCTTTCTGCCATTCAAATGTCTCTGTAATCCTTGGTTCACAATGTGTCAATTAGCCAATATTTTATCATTTGAAATGCGAGTGGTGGAGGGACTGTCGCCGCACTCGCTTTATGCGCACCTCGAGAGGGAGAGAGAGAAAGAGAAACAGCATGCGAGAGAAGGGAGAGAGAGAGACTCTGCTGCTGCTCTGACGACAGTCAGTCTTAATTGGCGTGATAATTGTTTGTGCAGAGTGAGCAGTGAGATTGAAGGTGAAAGAGTGTGTCACACTCACACGCCAGAAACGTATGATGAGTTGGCAACCCTGATATAGCTGCTTGTGGCTTGTAAACAACTTGGACAGTAATTTGACTGCTCTTCCCTGGTTCCAGGTGATCGTTAAAAACCAGGGATAAAGTAGGGGAGACCGCGGCATATCACATGGGTAAGTTGTCTCACACACATATCTCAAACACACACACACACACACACACACACAAAATCGTTGCATGTGTCACTCACTCAGTATGTTTACATCATGCACAGTTAAGTCGAGCTATGGTTATAGCTTGATTAGGTTCTTTACTCTGACTACTGTCCTTGTCTCAGTATACATGCACGGGTGGGAAATCGATTTTTTAAATGGAATTATGTCGCCTCCGCTACAATAGGTGCACTCTTTCCCCGCAGGCTCCGCCAATTCTACTGGTCCCTTAATAATGCAGCTATTTCATTAAAAGAATATGATCTAATTATACAAACGTTTCCCCTCAAAATGATCACTTCTGGCCCATATAGTAGTGTGGCAGTGTGTTTATGTTGAGAGATCTTTCGCCCTGTGTGTATTTTAGTGGTAGGACATTGTTTTGCTATGTTCTGTGTTTATGTGGTCGAGCGAGGTTGAGTTCATGTGGAGAGAGAGAGAGCGCCGATAAACCGTTCAAACACAGGGATGGTCACATAACACAACGCTGCCCGTTGTGAGCTCAATACAGTTGAAACATATTCCATTAAAAACATATTTTTTCTAGAAACAGATTTAGCTACTACATCAACAAACTTCACATTTAGCTTTAGCTAATCGCTCCCTGGTCGCTAACATACAAAGTCAAACAACGTTAGCGCATGCGCTGATCGCCTCGTCCAGTTCCAGTCTGACTGTAATCGCATTATCTGGTGTGTTAGTCGGACTTTTATAACATCGATTTCAGTCGAGCTGAAAAACTTCAACTTCAAATCTATTGATATCCCGAAGGAAATTTGGTTTGCAGCAGGCATATGGACATATAGTACAAAAACGTCAACATCATCAGACATCGGGTGACACAGAGACACACACTCCAGGAGTGATCGAGTTCAAGTAAAAAATGAGGGCATTGCCTCCATAAAGCAGCAACAGTAAATAGTGCAACATAAAGTTTACATCAGTCAACGACGTGAAAAGAATACTTTGCACTGCAAAATAAATATGTAAAAGATATAGTAAAAATAGTAGAGATAAAAACATAAGAGTGCATAGACCCAGGGGGAAATAGGGATTCCATAATCCTAGCCTAGCAGATTGAGCCTGTCGATGGCAACAGGGATGAAGGAGGCTCTGGCGTGCCGCGTCCTTGTTTTTGGCATTCTAAAATGGCAGCCAGAGGGGAGGAGGTCAAACTCCTGGTAAAGTGGATGGTCAGGACAGTCTAGAATAAGTTTGGCCTTATATTCCTTACCCGCTGAAAGTAGATGTCCTGAAGCTGGCCTTGCTGCACGCCAATCACCTTACTGGCTACTTGGACCAGCCTTGGCAGCCTATTTCTACTGGACAGTGTGAGGCAGCCAAACCAGGCCACACAACAGTAGGTGAGAAGGGATTCAATGAAGCATTGATCAAACATAATCATTAGAACTTTACAGACTTTAAATGTGTTCAGTTTTCTTCAAAAGAACAGGCGCCGCTGGACCTTTTTGCAGACGGGGTCATGCCTATGTTCCCCGGGTTCTATGTTCCCCGCTCCTGCTAAAAAGGGTTCTATGTTCCCCGGGTCCTATGTTCCCCGCTCCTGAAAAAGGGTCCTATGTTCCCCGGGTCCTATGTTCCCCGCTCGTATGCGTAAAGTCGGCGAGTGCAAACCGCAAAAAAAAGGTTGTGAGACTTCATTGACAGACTGCATGAGGGAAAGCTCGAGTCTATAGGCTCAGATATATGCACACATTCAGCAGCAGGAGCAGCAACATGCTATCCATAATATTAAATTTTTCAGAGAGAGAGAGAGAGAGAGAGATCAATATTTGCAACATTCACGCAGCACAAATCGCCTCTGCCTATATACCCACAGACATGCACAAGTTCTGTAAAGCCATTCAAATAAATAGTTTAATTTCGCTTTCCTGTATGAATGTTACAAATTGCTAGGGAAAACTTTCTTATCGTGGCATTGTGCCAGGAAGACATGAGGCATAGCCTACTGCGCCATAGCGCATCAGAAACATCCATATCCCCTGAAAATACACAATAAACACAATAAATACTGTTGTTTCAAAGTTAAATTGTGTATTTATTTCTCGTTTAAATGCGGCTCTGAAACTGGAACTTTTGCAAGCCGAACCCCATATTTTCAAGATGAGCCAGAGAGAGCCAGAGACCCGAGGCAGTGCACTGTAGTATGGAGTCACGCTGAAAAAGGTGCGCTGTCTCTGGGCAGTGGGTGTGGGGTGCTGGGGGTGAAGTGAAGTGAAGGATGGTTGTGGAGGCGTGCGGCGGTGCGCTACTGTAGGAGGGAGGGGGGGTTTCCCTCATGCAGTCTGTCAATGAAGTTTCACAACCTCGAGATATTTTGTGGTTTGCACTCGCCGACTTTACGCATACGAGCGGGGAACATAGGACCCGGGGAACAACATAGGACCCTTTTTCGGGAGCGGGGAACATAGGACCCGGGGAACATAGAACCCTTTTTAGCAGGAGCGGGGAACATAGAACCCGGGGAACATAGGTACGCTGACGGTCCCTTGCAGACAGCATCAGTGTTTGATTCAAAGCTCAGTTTGTTGTCTATAATGGTTTATGGTTCCCAAGTATTTGTACTCTGGGACGATCTCAACTTCCATATCCTGAAAGCTAACATGTTTACATGCATTTCAAAAGTCCGGTTTTAGGCGGACTAACGCAATAATTAGATTTTTTTAAGTGCATGTAAACGTACTGACTGTTCTAAAGTAATTTTTCTCTTGACATGCAGCATATCACTATCATCTATCTACACTTAATTATAATTAAAGCATGGTTAAGTTGCACAAACGTTTAAATTCATAAATCATAGGCTACATTCACACAGCAAACCTTAGTGCTTAATTCTGATTTTTTTTCTCAGATCAGCTTTTTTGTGTGGCTATTCACACAGACTTTTTAAAAGTGCCCAATATCAGATTCCAGTGTGAACAGGTCACGGCCCTGAAGTGACCCGCATGCGCAGAAGAACAATAACGTCACATGCCGCACACTGCTGTTCTACGTAAACCCGGAAGAAGACAGCAGTAAACATGGCGTTAGCTGACGGTGTTGTTGTTTACCGTTTAAGTTATAAGTTATTGTGCAGTGGAAGCCAGCGAATACCGGAGCAGATGATAGCGATGAGGAGGAGAAAGAGAACCAAAATTTTAATGATGGCTTTCTCATTCATAACGTCAGTACTCGAGTAACGTTTCTGCTGTTCGGGTACTCGCCCCACTCCCCACCCCTTTAAAAATGGTCTAGATCTACGCAAGCATCGTCATGTGGATCTGGCAACATGAACTGCACGGGCGTCAAGTCAGTCAGAATGTACAAGTACGTCATCCGCTTTGGTGCTTTTGAAATAAAACGCTTATTGTAACGTAACCTTATTTATTTGGAGTAATGCGTTACAGCCACAGTTTCACGCCATATAACATCACAACGAGTATGTTGATACAAGGTTTGCTGCTTCGTTCGTTGAAATACCCTTTTCTCCTCCAACGTGCATCAATAAGCTATTTACTTTTAACCGGGAAGTTTTCCAGCTCATCCCGAAAATGGTGGCTGGAGATATGCTCCCGAAGGAGACAGATGCACGCTTCTTCATAGCGCACGCCCGATAAAACTCATTCAAAACGTTGCACTAGTTTACTGACTACACTGTCGTTTCCCATAACATTAGTCACAAGAAATGTGGAGAAATAATAACTTCAATCGCTTCATGCTGATCACCATTGAGCTGCAGCTGTAACGTTAATCACTCTGGTCAGTTTTCACTTTTTGGCAGAACACCGGACCTTGTAATCCGTGCAGTTACGTTAGTGTAACAGTGATCATAAAGTAAAATGGATGATACTGGACAATGGACATGTATTGGAAATGAGCCTTCGCTTGTTTCACAACACTATTGTCTGCTCCAACGAAGCGCTAATGCCATCCATCCAGCCATCGGAGATACTGTCTGAGGTAGGCTTTAGACATTAGCTTAGCGTCACCCAATATCACAGTCAGTCACTCTCCTCACAAAAAATGCTCCAGGTAGCGCTTTTTCTATGCAAAAATCCAAACGTTATGTGTGAACACAGCAGATTACCCCTGCTCCGTCATTGCCATAGTAATCACACAGAGTACCCGGGCTACTCGTTCATAATAGAAGGAGAACTTGAGTATTTAAATTGTTTAAAATGCCCATCCCTAGTTTGTGGATGCTTGCACAGAAGTGTCACCCTAAATACTTATGAGGTCTAAAACCTCACTGCCCCTCCACTGATTAGCTCCCTCGCAACTGTCCTCCATGTCTGTAATCACAATCTGGCCGCCTGGTCCTGCCGTCAGCGCAGAATAGTGACGAATGTCACTCTGGAGTAGGGCTGTGAATCTTCACTGGCCTCACGATTCGATTCGATTACGATTCATCTGTCTTCGATTCGATTCCACGATGCATCTCGATACAGCTCAAAGTATTGCAGCTCCACGTATCACATCCTCAATTTTCTGTATTATTACTTTACTTTACTTTACTTTACTTTATTTCATTTGGCAGACGCCTTTCTCCAAAGCGACGTACATACAGAAAATAACAACCATAAAATCATGTAACATACATAGTGGAAACAGAGATAAGGGAAAAAGATAAATACAATAAAAGCCAACAAACAATTAAACAGACAGTTGAAGGTACGTGGGCAGCATGTTAAGGGTGATGGAAAGGGAAGGTTAGGGGGAGGTGAAATGGAGGGAAAAGAGATGGGTTTTTAACCGATTGCGGAAGATGGGGAGAGATTCGGATGTCCTGACTAGGGGGGGGAGCTCGTTCCACCATTTGGGGGCGAGACAGGAAAAGAGGCGAGCTTGAGAGCGGCCCCTAAGCCCGCGAAGCAAGGGGGGGGCGAGACGGCTTGCGCTAGTGGAGGGGCGGAGGGAGCGGTGGGAGGGTTGGAACGTGACCAAGGTTTGAAGGTATTGGGGGGCAGTTGAGTGGACAGCTCTGAATGTGAGGACAAGGGTTTTGAATTTGATGCGTGACAGGATGGGGAGCCAGTGGAGGTCACGGAGGAGGGGGGTGACGTGAGAGAATTTGGGTTGGTTGAAAACAAGGCGGGCAGCAGAATTCTGGATGAGTTGAAGGGGTTGGATTGCAGAGGAGGGGAGACCGGCTAGGAGAACATTGCAATAATCAAGTCTAGATAAAACCATGGCCTGGACTAAAATTTGGGTTGCTTCGGAGGTTAAAAAAGGGCGGATCTTTCTAATGTTAAAGAGGGAGAATCTACAGGAACGTGCCAGTGCTGTAATGTGGGCAGAGAAAGATAGTTGATTGTCGATGGTGATTCCGAGATTTTTGGCAGATTGGGAGGGGAGGACGGTGGTGTTGTCGATGGATAGGGACAGATCGGATAGGGGGGAGTCGTTGCAGGGGAAGAAGAGGAGTTCGGTTTTGTCGGGGTTGAGTTTGAGATGGTGAGACGACATCCAGTTGCTAATATCTTTGAGGCAGGCAGAGATACGGGAAGAGATATTAGAGTCGGAGGGGGGGAAGGAGAGATAGAGTTGTGTGTCGTCAGCGTAGGAGTGATAGGAGAACCCGTGAGAGGAAATGACGTGACCCAGAGATCTCATGTAGAGAAGGAAGAGGAAAGGACCTAAGACAGAACCCTGGGGAACACCCGTGGTGAGAGTGCAGGGGTCCGAAAGAGTTCCTCTCCAGAGGACCTGAAAAGAGCGAGTAGATAGGTAGGAGGAAAACCATGAAAGTGCAGAGCCGGTGATACCAAGGTCGGATAGGGTGGAAAGTAGAATTTGGTGGTTGATGGTGTCAAAAGCAGCAGACAGATCGAGAAGTATGAGAACGGAGGAGAGTGATGAAGCTTTGGCGGAGTGAAGGGCGGAGGTGACAGAAAGAAGAGCTGTTTCAGTGGAATGTGCAGGTTTGAAACCAGATTGAAGGGGGTCAGAGAGGTTGTGAAGGGAGAGATAGGAGGATAATTGACCAGATACTGTGCGTTCGAGTGATTTGGAGATGAAGGAAAGGAGGGAGACGGGGCGGTAGTTGTTGATGGCAGAGGGGTCGAGGGACGGTTTCTTGAGGAGTGGTTTGATTATGGCTGTTTTTAGGGCAGAGGGGAAAATACCAGAGGAGAGGGAGGAGTTGATGAGGGAGGTGAGATAGGGAGCAATGTCAGGGGAGATGGACTGAAGGAGGGGTGAGGGGATGGGATCGAGGGGGCAGGAGGTGGCACGGGCTGAAAGAATGATTTTGAGGAGATCATCTGAGGAGAGGGGAGAGAAGAATGACATGGAGGCAGGAGGTTGTGAAGAAGAGGAGGTGAGAGAAGGGGTGAGGAGGGATGGTGAGGGAAATGATGAGCTAATGGCAGCGACCTTATTGATGAAGAAAGAGGAGAAATCGTTGGCAGAAAGGGAAGAGGGAGGGGGCGGAGGAGGCGGATTGAGGAGGGACGTGAATGTCTGGAAGAGTTTGCGGGGATTAGAAGCAGAGGATTGAATAGTGGAAATGTAGAAGGAGGATTTGGCAGAAGAAATGGAGGAGGTGAAGTTGGAGAGGGAGAGGTGATAAGCGGCGAGGTCATTGGGGTTGTGAGATTTTTTCCATGTTCTTTCTGAGGTGCGGAGTCGGGAGCGGTTGGTGCGGAGAGGTTCGGTGAGCCAGGGTGCAGGGGGAGAGGGGCGGGCAGGTTTGGTAGAGAGTGGGCAGAGGGAGTCAAGGGCAGAGGAGAGAGAGGAGATGAGGGTGAGTGAGGCTTCATCAGGGGATAGGAGAGAGAATTGATCGGCGGGGGGGAGGAGGGAGAGGGTGGCGGAGGATAGGGATGAGGGTGAGAGAGATTTGAGGTTGCGCCGGGAGGAAATGGGGAGAGAAGGGGGAGGGTGAGAGGTGGGAGGGGAGATTGGGAGGGAGAAGGAAATGAAGAAGTGATCGGAAACATGGAGAGGGGTGACTGAGAGGTTGGAGATGCAGCAGGAACGGGTGAAGATGAGGTCAAGGAGGTTACCGGCTTTATGGGTGGGAGGGGAGGAAGATAGTGACAGATCTAAAGATGAAAAGAAGTTGAGAAAGGGGGTAGAGAGAAGAGTTAAGTGTGGGATGTTAAAATCTCCCATGAGGGTCAGTGGGGTGTCTTCAGGAAAGAGGGAGAGGAGGGTGTGTAGATCTTCAAGGAATGTGCAGAGGGGTCCAGGTGGGCGGTAGATGATGATTATGATAAGTTTGATGGGAAGGGTAATAGTGACGGAGTGGGATTCGAAGGAGGAAATAGAAAGGTGGGAAAGAGGTGAGACAGAATAAGACCAGGTGGAGGAGATAAGAATGCCCGTGCCACCCCCGCGTCCGGAGGGTCTGGGGGTATGGGAGAAGGAGAATGCAGATGAGAGGGCGGCAGGAGTGGCAGTATTTTCGGGGGTGATCCAGGTTTCAGTGAGTGCAAGAAAGTGAAGTGACAGAGAAAGGGCGTGGGCAGATATGATGTCCGGTTTATTGACAGCAGACTGGCAGTTCCAGAGACCTCCCTCAATATTAAAAAGGTTGTTACAGAGTGGAGGGGGGGGAGGGGGAGGAGGGGACGGATATGAGGTTGTTAATATTAATGCCTTTTTTTGAAAAAATTTCGGCAGGGTGAAGGTAAGTGGGAGGGGGGCGAGGGCGGAGCAGAGTAGGGATAGGTAGAGCAGTAATGGGGGAGGGGGAGCAGGGCAGGGGAGTTTTTCTGTGTTTAGGTAGATGTTGGCTAAAGGTGAAGGGGGAGGGCGGGGGTGGGGGGGGGAGCGAAGTTGAAATAAACAGTGCAATAATGGGGAGGGGGGGAGTAAGGCGGGGGAGATTTGCTGAGATCAGGTTGGGATGGATGTTGACTGTGGATATGGGGGGGATAGCGGGGGAGGGGGGGGCTGGAGTGTTTTGTTGAAACTGGCCGGAAGTGACCAATAGGGGAGATGGACCTGAAAGTCAAGCGCGAGGGGTAGCGGACGCTTTGACGGCCAGGGCACGATGGAGATTGGCAGCAAGCATTTGTAAGCCTAGCATGCTCGGATGAAGTCCGTCGGGAGAATAAAAAGAGGAGCGCTCCCAGAACAGAGTGAAATTGTGGATGAAAGTGATGCTGTGAGTGATGCAGACGGAGTGGAGCCAGGTGTGGAGAGCGAGCAGGCGACTGAAGTACATGTCGCCGCGACGGAACGTTGGAATGGGACCAGAGAGGAAAATGGATTTTCCAGTGTTGTTGAGCAGGCCGAAAAGAGTGACAAAATGTTTTTTCGTCAGTTCAGACTGTTGCTTATTGACATCGTTGGACCCAATGTGGACTATTATTTTCTTTATTGTTGGCGGCATTGTGACTATGATTGCTGGGAGTCTATTGATGATGTCCGTCGTGGTGGCACCGGGAAAACAATGTGTGACTGTGTTAATGAAGCGGAGATTCCGGGTTATGGAGTCGCCGATTATCAGCACAGTGGGAGGTATGAGACGGGGCAGGAGGGATGGACGCGAGTGAGAAGGATAAGCGGGGGGGTTTGTGGATGAGACGCGGGAGGGGGGGAGGAGGGTATTTGACAAATTATTACTGGATGATGATGGTGGGATAACGTGCTTGGAGAGAACAAGTGCTGGAGGAGCGGCCAGAGGGGGCGATCTGGGGGAGGGACAGGGAGTGAAAACGAATTTAGCAGAATGGACGAGAGGGATGCGTCGGGATGATGGGACAGTGGGGACAGCAGGTGGACTGGACGTGGATGGAGGAGATGTTGTTCCTTCACTTAGAGAGGAAAACCTGTTGTAAGTGGGCAGTGGGCGGTTCTCCGGTGGGGAACGGCGAGGAAGGAGTTTCCCACCATGATTGCCCTTGCCTGCTGATTTCCACAGCTGGTTCTGAGCGGGGGTGGAGTTTGATAGGACTTTGGGCTTGTTACCTAGCCACTTGTATTTGTCAGTCCGGGAGATATCAATGTCTGGGTCCAGAACAGTGTCTGCCAGGGCTGCAGAGATGTTAACAGCGGCAGCGCGACCCACAATAATTAAAGAGTCGGAGTCCAGCTCGGCAGTAGGTGGAGACGAGATCGGGATGCAGGATTTGACCAGGGAGTCCATGAACATTTCTTCATCTTTGAGCTGGTGGAGCAGAGCTACTCTCTCCTCCAGCTGGGATATCCTGGCGTCTTTGTGATGACAACCAGGGCAGCACGGTGAAAGGGTAAGTGAAGGCATGGTTTGTTAGTGTGTGTGTGTGTGTGTGTGTGTGTGTGTGTGTGTGTGTGTGTGTGTGTGTGTGTGTGTGTGTGTGTGTGTGTGTGTGTGTGTGTGTGTGTGTGTGTGTGTGTGTGTGTGTGTGTGTGAGTGCGTGCGTGCGTGCGTGTGTGTGTGTGTGTGTGAGTGCGTGCGTGTGTGAGAGAGAATCGGGAGATGGTTGATTGTGGTATCTGGGGAGAGGGAACAGAGAGCAATGACCAGTACAGGTGTCTTTGGTAGTAAATAGAGGTAGCGGGATACTGCTGTGAGGTAGACAGGAGGACAGGCAGTGATCGATCACTTACCGACAGAGGCCCGTATAACCGGGCCTGCTGCGTTGAGATGGTATAGGCAAGTGATCGGTTATCGTGTCAATCCGGAGAAGGTTGTTGTTAGTGGTTTCTGTGGAGAAGGAGCAGAAAGCAACGGCCAGTACAGGTGTCTTTGGTGATGGACCGTGGAGTAGCGTTAGCTGGGTAGTGCTATGCGGCAGTAGCCCCGAGCAGTAATTGATCACTTACCGACAGAGGCCCGTATAACCGGGCCTGCTGCGTTGATATGGTATTGGCAAGTGATCATATGTCGATCCGGTCTGGGTTTCTCCTCACGTTGTTGTAGTGGATGGAGGAGGTAGCGATGAAGATAAAAACGTCAGTAGGATTGATTAGCCTGTGGCTAAGCTAAAAACAGATCCGAGTGAGCACCCTCTCAGACAGGGGCCTGGCATAAATTAATAAAAAGGAGACGATCCTGGCAGCCGATCGTTACAAACTTTTATAATAGCCAAGAGGACAGTTAAAACCAACATATATATAAAAACAGGCTAAAACGGAGGCTTGGAAATAGCATAAAAGAGTACAAAAGTACTAGGTCGGTTGGCAGCTCATTCACATCGCGGCCATGCACATGGCTACTTTTTCATCAATTAATACAAGCAGTCAGATAAATATCAACTCCCTTTTTTACTTAGAAAGTGCTTTTAAAATCTGACTGGAGGGAAGGGAGAGGAAGAAAACACGACTGCTCGACTTTAGGAATCTCCGTCGACTCACCGGTCTCTCGACTGATGATCGAATCGTCGACTTTTAGAAGACAGCCCTAGAAATCCACACGTTGTGATTGTCTTTTAGTTATCTTTCCTACTTCTTTATCTCTGTATGCTACGGTACATACAGACACTAAGAAGAATTCCTGTAACTTGCATAGTGTGGCAATAAAAGTGATTCTGATTCTGATTAATTTGAACCGCCATCTTGTACTCACTTCTCACCAGGTGTACTGGCATAAGAGCTGTGTAACAGACCTAAGGTGAGAACAAATTGCGTATTTTTCAACCATAAAAGTAAAAAAACAACAACTAACTGCTCAATTTATGCAATACAACTTCGATGAGTAAGTAGGCTATGTTCAATGCTATTCCTTTTGCACACAATAGGTTATCAATATAGGGGGATCTCTCTCTTTCTCTCCCTCCCTCTCATGAATGTAATGTTTCTATGATCATTCAGTAATTCCAATAACTGTAGGCTAGTGTAACATTTCTCCTCAGTCCTTGGATCTTTTGATGTAGGGTTGTATGAGGTACTTGCCAACAGTCAGTGCACTACACATCTTTTTACCATTGCTTTCTCTTGAAGTGTTGTTGTTTTTATTGTCTTTTTCTTTCTTTCCATAAATATTAGTTGGGTTTCCATCTAAATGTATTGCAAATTTGAACCGAAATTTCAGGAAATCTGCAAAATAAAATGCGAAATTAGGCGCGTTTCCATCATTACTATTATGCGGATATTAGGAGTTGATGTGCAGTCAGTTGTGCTGTCTGCCTGCTGATTCAAACCTGATACGTACTGAGCTGTATGAAAAACATCTAGCCTATTCAAAGGGTTTGATTATCCACAATGCTACACCATGAAGTTGATTAACCGGCACCACTCAATTCGGCATACATAAAGTATAATCCGCGGAGCAGTTACTGCAAGTGAATAAAATGTAAGATCTTCTGTTAAAACACAGTAGCAGGCGGTGTAAACCTAATTGTGCTTAAATTGTTGGTGTTTTTGTTGGTGCTCCCTGCCTTACCGTCTGTCTCTGTTTGATGATGTCACAGCTGATTGGCGGGAAGAGAGACACCTGTCAGAGGAGGAGAGGAACGTTTCTGAAATGAATCCTTCAGAAGAGGTGAGAAAAATATCACTGTTGTATCACTAGCCCCTTTTACACAGAGACCCCACAATACTGGTGTCAAGAGGATCCGCCATTAGGCCCCCTCTGCCCTTTTACACAGAACCAAGCAGCCGCGCCATATTTCCCCCCCTGAGTGTGCTTTTACACAGCGCGAGGAGGCATTTCAGCATGACCTTCTATCGTTGCCATGGAGATGTGAACTAGCCTATATACCTGCTGCTGAGGGAAATAAAAGTATTGTGAGTGATCAGAGGGAATGTCCTCACATACGACTTACAGAGGGATTTATCAGACACACACAAAAGAAGTAAAAAATAGTTACCGTATTTAACAAGCAACTTTCAATATTTGTCTGATTGACTTTATGGATCACAGAGGCAGCATACAGGTAAAACAATGCTTCTTACCTTTGCTTCCAGTTTTTTGTAAAGCATATTCCCATCTTGTGAAGTAGCCTAATTAAGTCTGTTTTGAAAGGGTGTTGACTGGACGCCCGCGTGTCAAACAGCTGCAGTCTGCTTTTAATAACGTTATCGGCGTCAGCGTCGTCAATATATAGACCACTTGGTTTCTACTTTTAAAAGTTGGACTGTCTGGTTATTAGGGGTGGGGGGGGGGGGGAATCGATTCTTAGATGCATCGAGATGCGGACGTGGACGATTATGAATCGATTCACAAATGTCAATAATAGATTTTTTTTTAACGTTAGTTGTAACGCGATGTTGACGGAACGAAAAGGCGGAAAAGTGTGAGCGCGAGGCAGCGCCCGGACAGTTTACATCGTGGCGTGTGCCGGCCGAAGTGTTCACACACAAACGTGTGTGAAGATAGCAGACACACCCCCTGACTGTAGTTGCTCCCAACCAGCAGCCAACAATTTAGCAAGCAATGCTATTAAAGCATCCACCCAACTCTGAAAGTGCGAAACTAATCCATCGTGACTTTTATTGCCATGATGGATAGGATATACGTCCGTACTCAGTGGTTGAGAACCAGGGATTCCGCGCTTTGGAGCCGTGATACAACGTCCCATCTCGCCGTTTCTTTTTACGACACAATGATCCCCAGACTGTACAATGAGACCAAAGCCCAAGTTATGGACTCACTGAAGAAAGCGGGTAGGATATACAGTATGTAACTTGTGATGCGTGGACATCCATTGTTACTGCACACTTCATCACTGAACACTGAGTGGCAGCTAGCGTCTCATGTACTCCAAACAAGAGTGATGAGTGACTGGTGCCAATGTGGCAGAGCTGTTACAACATGTAGAAGAAGTGATTCAGAAGCTGAAGTGGAGTTAATTTACTATAGGATGCTGCTACAGACACAACTGGCACACTTGTTTCTTTTCCTGTTGGTTCTTTGCAATGCTGGGAAATATGTTGGCAAATGTAACCTTCCAGTTGACACATCTCTTCCATTTGCGTTGTTAATAAAAGATAATGGAAGTAAATTCATCTGTTTATTTTAATTATGGATCATTACAATGCCATTTAAATTCACTTTATTTTAAAAGTAGTAACAGAGTGAGAAAAAGAAAGCATGTATTGAAAAAAAAGATGCATCAAACTGCATCTATAATCGATGTATCGAGATGCATCGATAATCGTTTTATAATCGAATCGTAGCCCTCTGAATCCAAATCGAATCGTGAGGTGCCTAGAGGTTCCCACCCCTACTGGTTATGTCACTTTCAGAAGAGCAGAGCTCGTCTCAGACACGGTGGGTGACGCGAGGTGCGCAGCTGCTCGAGTGACTCCTCGCCACAGAGTTGCGATAGGCTATAACTAGGAGCACAGTCTGAATACTACAATGTTGTTCAATAGGCTATAACTAGGAGCACAGTCTGAATACTACAATGTTAGTTGTTTTTCATAACGCACAACAGGCGAGACAGACTGCAGATATGCTTTGGTTAACTGATTTCTGATAGTAGAACTTCAATCTGGAGGTGGTTTTCCCTCAGTCCTCCGGTCATCTTTTTTCATGAATGAGCTGAGATTCCCGTCATATTCTTTTATACAGACCTCGATTGGGCTCTGAATGATACTACCTCCACTGGCAGAATGAAAGGCTCTGAATGATACTACCTCCACTGGCAGAATGAAAGTCTCTGAATGATACTACCTCCACTGGCAGAATGAAAGGCTCTGAATGATACTACCTCCACTGGCAGAATGAAAGGCTCTGAATGATACTACCTCCACTGGCAGAATGAAAGGCTCTGAATGATACTACCTCCACTGGCAGAATGAAAGGCGTAACAAAATGACATTCCATCATTGTGACTTTTACACAGGAGGCGAAGCGTAATAATCCCACAACGATCAGGGCTTTCACAGGCTGTGTAAAAGGGGCTACTGATGTTGCAACACACTCACACTCTCTGTCCTAACGCTTTCTTTATGTCTTTCTCTATGGAAACAGAGAGACTCCAGTGGACCCAGATGTCACCGCTGTCAGCAGTGTGACAAAACATTCACAAGACTTAAACACTTAAACTCTCATCAGAGAGTTCACACTGGAGAGAAGCCCTTCCACTGTGACCAATGTGGAAGCAGTTTCAGTCAGGCAAGTGGCCTAACAAGACACAAACTCATCCACACTGGAGAGAAGCCCTTCCACTGTGACCAATGTGGAAGCAGTTTCAGTCGGTCAAGTAACCTATTAACACACAAACGCATCCACACTGGAGAGAAGCCCTTCCACTGTGACCAATGTGGAAGCAGTTTCAGTCTGTTAAGTTCCCTAACAACACACAAACGCATCCACACTGGAGAGAAGCCCTTCCACTGTGATGAATGTGGAAGCTGTTTCAGTCAGGCAAGTGGCCTAACAAGACACAAACTCATCCACACTGGAGAGAAGCCCTTCCACTGTGACCAATGTGGAAGCAGTTTCAGTCGGTCAAGTAACCTATTAACACACAAACGCATCCACACTGGAGAGAAGCCCTTCCACTGTGACCAATGTGGAAGCAGTTTCAGTCTGTTAAGTTCCCTAACAACACACAAACGCATCCACACTGGAGAGAAGCCCTTCCACTGTGACCAATGTGGAAGCTGTTTCAGTCTGTTAAGTTCCCTAACAACACACAAACGCATTCACACTGGAGAGAAGCCCTTCCACTGTGACCAATGTGGAAGCAGTTTCAGTCAGGCAAGTCACCTAACAACACACAAACGCATCCACACTGGAACGGGCTACTGGTGTGACCGCTGTAAGAGAATGTTCATTCAGTCTTCTAATCTGAAGAGACACCGCTGCATCTAACCTGCTGAAGAGCGCCTCCACTGTCTGCAGTGGGAACAGAACATGCCTCTCTCTGTCCAACAAAACATTTCACAAATAGAAATTCAGTCTGACTGTGCAGAACTATATTTGTTTCTCAGCCATAAAATCTTGGCATTTGATTGTAGAATGTTTATAACATCAATGGAAAAATGTCATTACAAACTAAATAAGTCTGGATGGAGAGCTTCAGAAATTGCTGTTGGAAGCAGCCGGCGAGTGTTCTACTGGAAATTTCTGCCCCTGACTTTTAAGGTATTAAGACTTTGGAAAAAACAAACCTGGATTTAAACCCACAACCTACCACATGATGAGAGACTGCTGCTGCTTCCTCTTTATCATATCATTTATCAAACTATTTGCAGGTGCAGATCTCCATCAATCAAAAAGTTTTTGATCGGATCACTTTCATTATTCCATCTTTACAATAGAGAGCCAAAGTGAACGTCACTTCCTGCTTTTCTCCCTGTACCAGTGTGTGAAAAAATATGAATGGTGGTGAATGGAGCGATACGCTACCTCTTTGATCCCGTTTGAATTGTGCCACTGGAGTACCCGTCATGTTTTTTATTGTAAAAGATAACTCTGCAAGTCGAGGAAGGCGCAGTTTGTGGTAAAACTGGCACTAAAAGTTATAAATCAGAAAGACTACGCACACGTGACGTCTCTCCCGCCAGTCCATTGTTGTTGATGGTGTGACGTATAATGTGTGACAGGAGATGTAGTTTATTGACAAAACTAAACCTTACGTTCCAGTTTCAGGACAAAGTGTGACTTTCTTGACTTGCATAGTTATCTTTTAAATTGACAAAATTCAACGTGTGTACTCCTGTAGCACAATTCAAACGGGATCAAAAAAGTACCGTCTCTCACCGTTCACCACCATTCATATTTATTCACACGCTGGTACAGGGAGAAAAGCAGGAAGTGATGTTCACTTTAGCGCTCTGTTCACATGCGTTTTAATCGCTGTTGTGTTCAACGCGAGTATTTTCAAGAAGGAAGCTCACATTTCCCAGCTTTCCCATGTCACGTGAATGCAGCACCGGGTCCATCAAACCCAGTCGTTAATGCAACACCTTCAGGAAAAAGTACCTTCCACCACAAGTGAAGCTTCTTCCAAACTCATCGCTCATCTTTTTCATTTGTTCAGGTTGTTATAAATGGTTTACATGCTGTCACGGTAAGGTTTGCACCTATTCATGCCGTCATGCATTACTTTAGTTACATTATGTCACTTGATGGGTATAGTTACAGATCCCATTCGTTTTACGGTTCACCTGTGATTTGTAATAAAAATCAACAGTTTAGTGACACCTTTCTCACCGAAAAGATGCATAACGTTGGTGGAAACTGGAAAGAGACATCCACTGATTGCTGTGTGAACATGTTAGCAAGTTGCACTTCCTGCTTCGTGTGCATTACCAACCCAGCTGACATCAGTTTGTTGTAACTGAGCATGACAATTTGTGAATTTTAAGTTAAGAGTTTGCTGTGTTTGCAAAAATAAAATCAAAATGGCAGTATGTGCATTTTTGTAATTTGTGTGAAAACAATCAAAACGTTAGTTTTGCTAAATGTATTAATGTTTTGGCTGGGTTCACTGTCTTGAGAGCATGGACCTTAGTTTGGAGCAATGTGCCATGTCAGTTGAGAACTATAGTGTGTGTGGACATACATTATTGCCACTAGGTGGCAGCCTATTATCAAAAACAAATAGGCCTTCTCCATGTTGAACATCACACCTGACTACATTTGTACATTTGTAAAAGTCAATCTTCCCTGAAAGCAGTCTATAAAGTTAAGATTTTTTGTTGTTTTAATCAAATAACTAATTCATTTTAGATTTCAATTTAGTCCATTTTAGTCCACCAAAATTGTACATTTCCCCCATTTAAAATGTCCAGTTGCCATGTCATGTCAGTATATCCTAAAAAGCTACTGAAATAAGTTTTGCTGAGTTCATCAGAGGACAGTAACAGTTGGAGCCAAAGTGTTACAAGTAATTTACTGATCTCAAGTCTGAAGTACAAATATTTATGAACTTGGACTTGACTCAGACACAACACAAATTGATGGTTTTGATCTTGACTTGGACTCAAGCAAGTTTCTCTTGACTTGTCACATCAGTCATTACCGACCCAGCAGTAAACACATGCCTCTTTCTCAAAGGGCAGACAGGGAATAAATAGGTCATTCCTGCAACCTGAAATGCCTCTTCCTTCCTTTCTTATTATCTGAGTGATGCTGACCACCTTCAAATTGAGCTTGATGGCCTTTGCAGCCACTCTACACCAAAGCCAATAGACCACTATAATAAACTTTGATAAAAACAGCTTTTATCTGGTAGACAGGCAAAACATAGGGTGCTGTTACAGCGGAGTACTGTATAATAAATCATTGTGATGAATCGTTGATGTTACACAAGGGGGCAGGAGAGCTTTACCAAAGTGTTTGTGTGGGTTTTCTCCGGGTGCTCCGGTTTCCTCCCACCATCAAGGACATGAATGTTAGGGTTAAAACTCCTGTCAGTGCCCCTGACCAAGGCAATGGCAAAAGAACTGGAGTTGGTCCCTGTGCGCTGCACTGTGGCTGCCCACTACTCCTATTATAGTTCTAGGAAGGTTCCTAGTAGAGGATGGATTTCCCCATGGGGATCAATAAAGGAACTTGGGCAGGATTTAAATACTAGAAGTAAATAGGATTAAATGACATGATAATGTTACACACTCTTGTACAGTAGGTGGCGGTATGCACCTAAAAGTTGTTGGTGACCCGCCATTTAATCGAGAGAAGTAGAAAGAGGAGCACGCAAGCAGCAAGAAGCAGCCATTTGCACAATGGATTCTGCTCTCGCGGCTTGTTTGGTTCAGGTAAGTTGAAACAAACACACCAACTTGATGCGGATGATTTTATGAACTAGTGAACAACAGTCAACCGACTTTCTGAAACAAATGCTCCATTAAAGGTTTCTGCATCCGTTTATTAACTGTGTGCGTGGAGCCCAGACTGATTTCATTTGATGCAGATGATGATTCATGTGTAGCATAGCGTTATTTGACCCAGGTAGAAAGGTGAAAGTAACGCCAAAAACGTATTTCCATTGTCGTCCTTGAAGGCAGACAAAATATCAGAAATTGCGAAAAAATAGTATGTGGTTGTATAGCGCCCGCTTTTATTTTGAAGGCTAAACGTCCAATTATGCACGTGTGCAATTATTGTGATGGGGGGCTCCATTACAAGACTATGTAGGTACAAAGTCACAACAATTATTATGGTTATTTTCAGTCTCTTTCGCTATGAACGGTCCTGGGCGGGAACAGGCAACTAGCAGCTGGAAACAGGGAGGGTGTCATGGAAGCGCCCACTGTCTCACCATGAAACTCGTCGGTGGTTCTCAAACTTTTCACGTCAGGGACCCCTCTAAACTGACACAAATTAGACCACGGAACCATTTGATAAGATTTTGTCCCAGGTCCATCTGATAAGATTGTTGATTTTAGATGATTTATGACAGGAAGTGTATGAAACCCATGACCAAAATTGTCGTACATTCTGTAATAGTCTTATAGGCTATATGGAATCATAGCGAAAATAAATGATCCCCCCTTTTGCTGGGGGGATCCCTAACCTTAACCCCTGGAACCCCTTCAAAGACCCCTGGGGGTCCCCGGACCACACTTTGAGAACCATATGTGGCCTATATAATCCCTTCCACAACAGTGACAGAGATGACAGGCGAATGTACAGTATTATGGTCAAAATGGTCTTAAATTAGGCCTACTATATTACTCTCTGATTGGTGTGCAATATGCTCAGCTCCATGTTGCCATCTGTATCACTCAGTGCTGAGGGGTTGATTCTCTGCTCGAAGCCGCCACCCGGCGGGGCTGTGTCCACTCCTCTCCTCTCCATATGAGCACATGCATGCAGTGAGTCATCTTGAACAGCTTTCTGCCATTCAAATGTCTCTGTAATCCTTGGTTCACAATGTGTCAATTAGCCAATATTTTATCATTTGAAATGCGAGTGGTGGAGGGACTGTCGCCGCACTCGCTTTATGCGCACCTCGAGAGGGAGAGAGAGAAAGAGAAACAGCATGCGAGAGAAGGGAGAGAGAGAGACTCTGCTGCTGCTCTGACCACAGTCAGTCTTAATTGGCGTGATAATTGTTTGTGCAGAGTGAGCAGTGAGATTGAAGGTGAAAGAGTGTGTCACACTCACACGCCAGAAACGTATGATGAGTTGGCAACCCTGATATAGCTGCTTGTGGCTTGTAAACAACTTGGACAGTAATTTGACTGCTCTTCCCTGGTTCCAGGTGATCGTTAAAAACCAGGGATAAAGTAGGGGAGACCGCGGCATATCACATGGGTAAGTTGTCTCACACACATATCTCAAACACACACACACACACACACACACACACACACACACACACACACACACACACACAAAATCGTTGCATGTGTCACTCACTCAGTATGTTTACATCATGCACAGTTAAGTCGAGCTATGGTTATAGCTTGATTAGGTTCTTTACTCTGACTACTGTCCTTGTCTCAGTATACATGCACGGGTGGGAAATCGATTTTTTAAATGGAATTATGTCGCCTCCGCTACAATAGGTGCACTCTTTCCCCGCAGGCTCCGCCAATTCTACTGGTCCCTTAATAATGCAGCTATTTCATTAAAAGAATATGATCTAATTATACAAACGTTTCCCCTCAAAATGATCACTTCTGGCCCATATAATAGTGTGGCAGTGTGTTTATGTTGAGAGATCTTTCGCCCTGTGTGTATTTTAGTGCTAGGACATTGTTTTGCTGTGTTCTGTGTTTATGTGGTCGAGCGAGGTTGAGTTCATGTGGAGAGAGAGAGAGCGCCGATAAACCGTTCAAACACAGGGATGGTCACATAACACAACGCTGCCCGTTGTGAGCTCAATACAGTTGAAACATATTCCATTAAAAACATATTTTTTCTAGAAACAGATTTAGCTACTACATCAACAAACTTCACATTTAGCTTTAGCTAATCGCTCCCTGGTCGCTAACATACAAAGTCAAACAACGTTAGCGCATGCGCTGATCGCCTCGTCCAGTTCCAGTCTGACTGTAATCGCATTATCTGGTGTGTTAGTCGGACTTTTATAACATCGATTTCAGTCGAGCTGAAAAACTTCAACTTCAAATTTATTGATATCCCGAAGGAAATTTGGTTTGCAGCAGGCATATGGACATATAGTACAAAAACGTCAACATCAGCAGACATCGGCTGACACAGAGACACACACTCCAGGAGTGATCGAGTTCAAGTAAAAAATGAGGGCATTGCCTCCATAAAGCAGCAACAGTAAATAGTGCAACATAAAGTTTACATCAGTCAACGACGTGAAAAGAATACTTTGCACTGCAAAATAAATATGTAAAAGATATAGTAAAAATAGTAGAGATAAAAACATAAGAGTGCATAGACCCAGGGGGAAATAGGGATTCCATAATCCTAGCCTAGCAGATTGAGCCTGTCGATGGCAACAGGGATGAAGGAGGCTCTGGCGTGCCGCGTCCTTGTTTTTGGCATTCTAAAATGGCAGCCAGAGGGGAGGAGGTCAAACTCCTGGTAAAGTGGATGGTCAGGACAGTCTAGAATAAGTTTGGCCTTATATTCCTTACCCGCTGAAAGTAGATGTCCTGAAGCTGGCCTTGCTGCACGCCAATCACCTTACTGGCTACTTGGACCAGCCTTGGCAGCCTATTTCTACTGGACAGTGTGAGGCAGCCAAACCAGGCCACACAACAGTAGGTGAGAACGGATTCAATGAAGCATTGATCAAACATAATCATTAGAACTTTACAGACTTTAAATGTGTTCAGTTTTCTTCAAAAGAACAGGCGCCGCTGGACCTTTTTGCAGACGGGGTCATGCCTATGTTCCCCGGGTTCTATGTTCCCCGCTCCTGCTAAAAAGGGTTCTATGTTCCCCGGGTCCTATGTTCCCCGCTCCTGAAAAAGGGTCCTATGTTCCCCGGGTCCTATGTTCCCCGCTCGTATGCGTAAAGTCGGCGAGTGCAAACCGCAAAAAAAAGGTTGTGAGACTTCATTGACAGACTGCATGAGGGAAAGCTCGAGTCTATAGGCTCAGATATATGCACACATTCAGCAGCAGGAGCAGCAACATGCTATCCATAATATTAAATTTTTCAGAGAGAGAGAGAGAGAGAGAGAGATCAATATTTGCAACATTCACGCAGCACAAATCGCCTCTGCCTATATACCCACAGACATGCACAAGTTCTGTAAAGCCATTCAAATAAATTGTTTAATTTCGCTTTCCTGTATGAATGTTACAAATTGCTAGGGAAAACTTTCTTATCGTGGCATTGTGCCAGGAAAACATGAGGCATAGCCTACTGCGCCATAGCGCATCAGAAACATCCATATCCCCTGAAAATACACAATAAACACAATAAATACTGTTGTTTCAAAGTTAAATTGTGTATTTATTTCTCGTTTAAATGCGGCTCTGAAACTGGAACTTTTGCAAGCCGAACCCCATATTTTCAAGATGAGCCAGAGAGAGCCAGAGACCCGAGGCAGTGCACTGTAGTATGGAGTCACGCTGAAAAAGGTGCGCTGTCTCTGGGCAGTGGGTGTGGGGTGCTGGGGGTGAAGTGAAGTGAAGGATGGTTGTGGAGGCGTGCGGCGGTGCGCTACTGTAGGAGGGAGGGGGGGTTTCCCTCATGCAGTCTGTCAATGAAGTTTCACAACCTCGAGATATTTTGTGGTTTGCACTCGCCGACTTTACGCATACGAGCGGGGAACATAGGACCCTTTTTCGGGAGCGGGGAACATAGGACCCGGGGAACATAGAACCCTTTTTAGCAGGAGCAGGGAACATAGAACCCGGGGAACATAGGTACGCTGACGCTCCCTTGCAGACAGCATCAGTGTTTGATTCAAAGCTCAGTTTGTTGTCTATAATGGTTCCCAAGTATTTGTACTCTGGGACGATCTCAACTTCCATATCCTGAAAGCTAACATGTTTACATGCATTTCAAAAGTCCGGTTTTAGGCGGACTAACGCAATAATTAGATTTTTTTAAGTGCATGTAAACGTACTGACTGTTCTAAAGTAATTTTTCTCTTGACATGCACCATATCACTATCATCTATCTACACTTAATTATAATTAAAGCATGGTTAAGTTGCACAAACGTTTAAATTCATAAATCATAGGCTACATTCACACAGCAAACCTTAGTGCTTAATTCTGATTTTTTTTCTCAGATCAGCTTTTTTGTGTGGCTATTCACACAGACTTTTTAAAAGTGCCCAATATCAGATTCCAGTGTGAACAGGTCACGGCCCTGAAGTGACCCGCATGCGCAGAAGAACAACAACGTCACACGCCGCACACTGCTGTTCTACGTAAAACCGGAAGAAGACAGCAGTAAACATGGCGTTAGCTGACGGTGTTGTTGTTTACCGTTTAAGTTATAAGTTATTGTGCAGTGGAAGCCAGCGAATACCGGAGCAGATGATAGCGATGAGGAGGAGAAAGAGAACCAAAATTTTAATGATGGCTTTCTCATTCATAACGTCAGTACTCGAGTAACGTTTCTGCTGTTCGGGTACTCGCCCCACTCCCCACCCCTTTAAAAATGGTCTAGATCTACGCAAGCATCGTCATGTGGATCTGGCAACATGAACTGCACGGGCGTCAAGTCAGCCAGAATGTACAAGTACGTCATCCGCTTTGGTGCTTTTGAAATAAAACGCTTATTGTAACGTAACCTTATTTATTTGGAGTAATGCGTTACAGCCACAGTTTCACGCCATATAACATCACAACGAGTATGTTGATACAAGGTTTGCTGCTTCGTTCGTTTGAAATACCATTTTCTCCTCCAACGTGCATCAATAAGCTATTTACTTTTAACCGGGAAGTTTTCCAGCTCATCCCGAAAATGGTGGCTGGAGATATGCTCCCGAAGGAGACAGATGCACGCTTCTTCATAGCGCACGCCCGATAAAACTCATTCAAAACGTTGCACTAGTTTACTGACTACACTGTCGTTTCCCATAACATTAGTCACAAGAAATGTGGAGAAATAATAACTTCAATCGCTTCATGCTGATCACCATTGAGCTGCAGCTGTAACATTAATCACTCGGGTCAGTTTTCACTTTTTGGCAGAACACCGGACCTTGTAATCCGTGCAGTTACGTTAGTGTAACAGTGATCATAAAGTAAAATGGATGATACTGGACAATGGACATGTATTGGAAATGAGCCTTCGCTTGTTTCACAACACTATTGTCTGCTCCAACGAAGCGCTAATGCCATCCATCCAGCCATCGGAGATACTGTCTGAGGTAGGCTTTAGACATTAGCTTAGCGTCACCTAATATCACAGTCAGTCACTCTCCTCACAAAAAATGCTCCAGGTAGCGCTTTTTCTATGCAAAAATCCAAACGTTATGTGTGAACACAGCAGATTACCCCTGCTCCGTCATTACCATAGTAGTCACACAGAGTACCCGGGTTACTCGTTCATAATAGAAGGAGAACTTGAGTATTTAAATTGCTTAAAATGCCCATCCCTAGTTTGTGGATGCTTGCACAGAAGTGTCACCCTAAATACTTATGAGGTCTAAAACCTCACTGCCCCTCCACTGATTAGCTCCCTCGCAACTGTCCTCCATGTCTGTAATCACAATCTGGCCGCCTGGTCCTGCCGTCAGCGCAGAACAGTGACGAATGTCACTCTGGAGTAGGGCTGTGAATCTTCACTGGCCTCACGATTCGATTCGATTACGATTCATCTGTCTTCGATTCAATTCCACGATGCATCTCGATACAGCTCAAAGTATTACAGCTCCACGTATCACATCCTCAATTTTCTGTATTATTACTGCACATGGCAATTAATACAAGCAGTCAGATAAATATCAACTCCCTTTTTTACTTAGAAAGTGCTTTAAAATCTGACTGGAGGGGAGGGAGAGGAAGAAAACACGACTGCTCGACTTTAGGAATCTCCGTCGACTCACCAGTCTCTCGACTGATGATCGAATCGTCGACTTTTAGAAGACAGCCCTAGAAATCCACACGTTGTGATTGTCTTTTAGTTATCTTTCCTACTTCTTTATCTCTGTATGCTACGCTACATACAGACACTAAGAAACATTCCTGTAACTTGCATAGTGTGGCAATAAAAGTGATTCTGATTCTGATTCATTTGAACTGCCATCTTGTACTCACTTCTCACCAGGTGTACTGGCATAAGAGCTGTGTAACAGGCCTAAGGTGAGAACAAATTGCATATTTTTCAACCATAAAAGTAAAAAAACAACAACTAACTGCTCAATTTATGCAATACAACTTCGATGAGTAAGTAGGCTATGTTCAATGCTATTCCTTTTGCACACAATAGGTTATCAATATAGGGGGATCTCTCTCTTTCTCTCCCTCCCTCTCATGAATGTAATGTTTCTATGATCATTCAGTAATTCCAATAACTGTAGGCTAGTGTAACATTTCGCCTCAGTCCTTGGATTTTTTTGATGTAGGGTTGTATGAGGTACTTGCCAACAGTCAGTGCACTACACATCTTTTTACCATTGCTTTCTCTTGAAGTGTTGTTGTTTTTATTGTCTTTTTCTTTCTTTCCATAAATATTAGTTGGGTTTCCATCTAAATGTATTGCAAATTTGAACCGAAATTTCAGAAAATCTGCAAAATAAAATGCGAAATTAGGCGCGTTTCCATCATTACTATTATGCGGATATTAGGAGTTGATGTGCAGTCAGTTGTGCTGTCTGCCTGCTGATTCAAACCTGATACGTACTGAGCTGTATGAAAAACATCTAGCCTATTCAAAGGGTTTGATTATCCACAATGCTACACCATGAAGTTGATTAACCGGCACCACTCAATTCGGCATACATAAAGTATAATCCGCGGAGCAGTTACTGCAAGTGAATAAAATGTAAGATCTTCTGTTAAAACACAGTAGCAGGCGGTGTAAACCTAATTGTGCTTAAATTGTTGGTGTTTTTGTTGGTGCTCCCTGCCTTACCGTCTGTCTCTGTTTGATGATGTCACAGCTGATTGGCGGGAAGAGAGACACCTGTCAGAGGAGGAGAGGAACGTTTCTGAAATGAATCCTTCAGAAGAGGTGAGAAAAATATCACTGTTGTATCACTAGCCCCTTTTACACAGAGACCCCACAATACTGGTGTCAAGAGGATCCGCCATTAGGCCCCCTCTGCCCTTTTACACAGAACCAAGCAGCCGCGCCATATTTCCCCCCCTGAGTGTGCTTTTACACAGCGCGAGGAGGCATTTCAGCATGACCTTCTATCGTTGCCATGGAGATGTGAACTAGCCTATATACCTGCTGCTGAGGGAAATAAAAGTATTGTGTGAGTGATCAGAGGGAATATCCTCACATACGCCTTACAGAGGGATTTATCAGACACACACAAAAGAAGTAAAAAATAGTTACCGTATTTAACAAGCAACTTTCAATATTTGTCTGATTGACTTTATGGATCACAGAGGCAGCATACAGGTAAAACAATGCTTCTTACCTTTGCATCCAGTTTTTTGTAAAGCATATTCCCATGTTGTGAAGTAGCCTAATTAAGTCTGTTTTGAAAGGGTGTTGACTGGACGCCAGTGTGTCAAACAGCTGCAGTCTGCTTTTAATAACGTTATCGGCGTCAGCGTCGTCATATAGACCACTTGGTTTCTACTTTTAAAAGTTGGACTGTCTGGTTATTAGGGGTGGGTGGAATCGATTCTTAGATGCATCGAGATGCGGACGTGGACGATTATGAATCGATTCACAAATGTCAATAATAGATTTTTTTTTAACGTTAGTTGTAACGCGATGTTGACGGAACGAAAAGGCGGAAAAGTGTGAGCGCGAGGCAGCGCCCGGACAGTTTACGTCGTGGCGTGTGCCATGAGCCATGATACAAGGTCCCATCTCGCGTTTTTTTTACGACACAATGATCCCCAGACTGTACAATGAGACCAAAGCTGAAGTTATGGACTCACTGAAGAAAGCGGGTAGGATATACAGTATGTAACTTGTGATGCGTGGACATCCATTGTTGCTGCACACTTCATCACTGAACACTGAGTGGCAGCTAGCATCTCATGTACTCAAAACAAGAGTGATGAGTGACTGGTGCCAATGTGGCAGAGCTGTTACAACATGTAGAAGAAGTGATTCAGAATATGCTGAAGTGGAGTTAATTTACTATAGGATGCTGCTACAGACACAACTGGCACACTTGTTTCTTTTCCTGTTGGTTCTTTGCAATGCTGGGAAATATGTTGGCAAATGTAACCTTCCAGTTGACACATCTCTTCCATTTGCTTTGTTAACTCATTCATGGCCAGTTTAGGACTGCCAATATTTAGCTCAGGCCAAAGATTTTCATAATTGTTGGTCATCTTTCAAGACCCACAGTAAATTATCTATTAGCACCAAAGTGATTTGCAATACCTCAAAATGAAGATGTACGTCTCTGGGTTCACCAGAAAGCTTTTAGCATGTTCTGTACTCTACCTATAGCCATTTATATACACCCTGTTTTCACCAAAAAGGTCTCTCTGAGAAGAGAAATAGTAGAAAAAGGCATTTTTGTAAAGGACACAATCTCAGGCAGAACTCGCTCTCAATTCTTTTATTTTGAACTGTATTGATATCAGACATGTAAATATTATTCGTTATGACACAAATGACAAAATATATATATATATATATATATATATATATATATATATATATATATATATATATATATATATATATATATACATATACATGAAGTGCTTTTTTTACATTCAACAATACAGTTTACTCAGTGTGAATGTGTGTGTGTGTGTGCGCGGGGCCCATGTGTGTCTCTTTACATTACATTTCGTCATTTAGCAGACACTTTTATCCAAAGCAGCCTTGCAGCAGTAGAGTAACATCAACACACACACACACACACACACACACACACACACAGAGAGAGAGTTCTGTCCACAGCTGCTGCTGGATCGCACCTCGTTCCCAGGGAACACTATTGATCTCCCCGCAAATTAGCATAGGAGAACACCAAACTGGTCTGAGATCAGCGTCTAGCCTCCTCTGCCTCTGCCTCTGCAACAAAATGTGTGGCGAGGCTGCCAAGCTTTACGGGGTTCCCGAACTACAATTTTGCGTGATCTGTGTTTGAAAGAGCCTATAGTCACTTTCAATGTAATCCCGGCGGGTCTTTGATGCACGGCGCAAATGCACTGTGAAAAATGGCTCCTGTCTGTTGCTGTGGTTTTCTCGTTCTCCTCCTCCTCTCGTTCCGCCTGGGACACAGGAACGGGGTCCGGCTTGGGTTTGGGACCAGGCGCTGGAACCGGATCGATCATGTTGGTCACGGGTTTGACTACCGCGAACAACTCATCCAGGTTCGCTGCCCTGCAGCAAGGCGACCAGCTCGGGCAGCGCGCCGAGGGGCGTTTCAATGGCGTTTCTCCTACTCTGCAACAACCCGTTTTCTGTTCTTCCTCCTCCCCCATTTCAAAACAACAGCTGCGTAGTTGTTTGTTCATGTGTTGTCGGCTTGTCTTTGAGGCCAGGGACCTGATACCATGTCACAGGCTGGGGAAGTCTTTGAACTACGCGCTGCACTAATAAAAACAAAAACACGTCAAACACGTATTTGGCTGGGAGGCACATTCCTGATAAGACGTTAAAGACGTATATGGCCAGGAATGAGTTAATAAAAGATAATGGAAGTAAATACATCTGTTTATTTTAATTATGGATCATTACAATGCCATTTAAATTCACTTTATTTTAAAAGTAGTAACAGAGTGAGAAAAAGAAAGCATGTATTGAAAAAAAAGATGGATCAAACTGCATCTATAATCGATGTATCGAGATTAGGGGTGTCACAATATATCGTCCCACGAAATTTCGCGATAGTAAAACGTCACGATATGTATCGTTGAGATGAAATATCATATCGCAATTTTTTTTTTTTTTTTTTTTTTTTTTTTTTTCTTCAAAAAATAGACTAAGAAACGTCTTTGTTTGTTGAAGTTCAATGTGTGGAAAGTAGTTCAGTTGAACAAGTCTCTGAAGAGACACATGAGAAGTTATACAGGAGAGAAACCATTCAATTGAGTTTCTGGCAAAACTGTTTACTTGACAGGAAAAACTGAAGATGCAAGTCTTGTTGTTTGAGTTTGAAGAAAAACTGAAGATGCATAATGAGAATTTATACTGCTGAGAAACCTTTTAGTTCAAAGTAAATCTAAGTGACGGTGTAACTCATTCTATTTCAAGATAAGCCTTATCTCCAATCTCATGTTTTTTCTAGTTGTTATTGTAATAACAATTTCCCACAACAGCATGTTTTGTATTTGTGCATTTCAAATAAAATACTACTTTTCCAGTCATATATTGTCATTATTCAAGTTTAAAAAAATATTGTTAAAATCGTATCGTATCGTATCGTTATCGTGAACCCAGTATCGTGATACGTATCGTATCGTGAACTGAGTGTATCGTGACACCCCTAATCGAGATGCATCGATAATCATTTGATAATCGAATCGTAGCCCTCTGAATCGAAATCGAATCGAATGGTGAGGTGCCTAGAGGTTCCCACCCCTACTGGTGATGTCACTTTCAGAAGAGCAGAGCTCGTCTCAGGCGCGGTGGGTGACGCGAGGTGCGCAGCTGCTCGAGTGACTCCTCGCCACAGAGTTGCGATAGGCTATAACTAGGAGCACAGTCTGAATACTACAATGTTAGTTGTTCAATAGGCTATAACTAGGAGCACAGTCTGAATACTACAATGTTAGTTGTTCAATAGGCTATAACTAGGAGCACAGTCTGAATACTACAATGTTAGTTGTTCAATAGGCTATAACTAGGAGCACAGTCTGAATACTACAATGTAGTGCTGCACGATTTGGGGAAAAGGTGCGATTAGCGATTAGGGTGGACAATATTGCGATTGCGATTGTGATTGCGATATAATAAACAAGAGTTTTTTTTTTACCTTTATTTATACAGGAGGAGTCTCACTGAGAGCAATGCTCTCTTTTTCAGGAGTGCCCTGTTCACATTCACACACACATTCATACCTGGAAGCTGACCAGTACAACCACAGTCTGATCTGCTGGCCACTGATCAGCTCCACTGGAGCAGTTGGGGTTAAGGCCTTGCTCAAGGGCACCTCAGTGGTGGTAATGAGGGAGGGGCAAGCGCTGCCTTTTCACTTTCCCCACCCAGATTTATCCTGCCGGTCCCGGGGATTGAAGCTCGCTTCTCTAACCGTTGGGCCACCACTGCCACTAGGTATCTAGGGATGTGCCGGCATGAGTTTTTGATGGTATGATAACCTTGGACAAAAATACCACGGTTTCACATATCACAGACTAAAATACATGAAATATGTTACAATTTAAAATATATTAAAACTAAAAAAATAAAACAATTTGAAATTAAATTATCTTTACAAAAAAATAAAACATTTTGAGACATTTGCCTGTCCCAAACATGTAAAAAAGAAACACCAGTCAAATAGAAACTGCACTGTGTTACAGCACATAGAAGATGGCTCAGCAAAGTTGCAAAGTTAGTTACATGTCTGTCCAGCAATACTAATGAATGATACACCCCGTTTATTTATTTTGTAGCGACAGATGGCCTTAAACGCCACACTCACGTGACGCTTCTTGAGAGAGAGAGGTGAGAACGTGCATCTGCAGACTTTTAACGAGGGGACCATGAAGGCGTCATGTGACAGGCTAGTTAGCTAGCCTGGAGGTGATGCTGCCAGTGCTGGCAGCTGCGACAGTGTTTTGCTATCAACCTTGTTAATCTCGTTATATTCTTCATCACAGCGGGTCATCCCCACTGTGTACTTAATCGCGCACTAGTTCTGCATAAGCACCTGCAGCTCTCTCCTTATTTTACTGACGTTCTCACTGATCACACGGCTGTTTACATGCGTTTCTGAACGAACGGCTAGCTAGTTATTAGCATAGCTTGCTGTTAGCGATCATGGATGTTCTCTCTCGCCCTCTCTGTAGATAATATGTACCTTGCTGCACATAACATTACTTATTTGCGGGAGTGCATGGGAGAAGTCTCCCGCTAGTATTGATGCCCAGTGTGATGGCTGAGAAACGTGTGTTTGCTGCGTCGCGTGTAACGTTAGTTTAAAGGAGGCTCTCACACACAGTGTGTGTGTGTGTGTGTGACACACACACTCAAAAAGACGTGAAAAAAATAAAATAATCGCACACTTTTGCGGTTATGCAATCGCACGTGCTGACATCGCGATTGCGATTGCGATTCGATTAATCGTGCAGCACTACTACAATGTTAGTTGTTCAATAGGCTATAACTATCAATACAGTCTGAATACTACAATGTTAGTTGTTCAATAGGCTATAACTAGGAGCACAGTCTGAATACTACAATGTTAGTTGTTTTTCATAAGGGAACAGACAACAGGCGAGACAGACTGCCGATATGCTTTGGTTAACTGATTTCTGATAGTAGAACTTCAATCTGGAGGTGGTTTTCCCTCAGTCCTCCTGTCATCTTTTTTCATGAATGAGCTGAGATTCCCGTCATATTCTTTTATAAAGACCTCGATTGGGCTCTGAATGATACTACCTCCACTGGCAGAATGAAAGGCTCTGAATGATACTACCTCCACTGGCAGAATGAAAGGCTCTGAATGATACTACCTCCACTGGCAGAATGAAAGGCTCTGAATGATACTACCTCCACTGGCAGAATGAAAGGCTCTGAATGATACTACCTCCACTGGCAGAATGAAAGGCTCTGAATGATACTACCTCCACTGGCAGAATGAAAGGCTCTGAATGATACTACCTCCACTGGCAGAATGAAAGGCTCTGAATGATACTACCTCCACTGGCAGAATGAAAGGCTCTGAATGATACTACCTCCACTGGCAGAATGAAAGGCTCTGAATGATACTACCTCCACTGGCAGAATGAAAGGCTCTGAATGATACTACCTCCACTGGCAGAATGAAAGGCGTAACAAAATGACATCATTGTGACTTTTACACAGGAGGCGAAGCGTAATAATCCCACAACGATCAGGGCTTTCACAGGCTGTGTAAAAGGGGCTACTGATGTTGCAACACACTCACACTCTCTGTTCTAACGCTTTCTTTATGTCTTTCTCTATGGAAACAGAGAGACTCCAGTGGACCCAGATGTCACCGCTGTCAGCAGTGTGACAAAACATTCACAAGACTTCAACACTTAAACTCTCATCAGAGAGTTCACACTGGAGAGAAGCCCTTCCACTGTGACCAATGTGGAAGCAGTTTCAGTCAGGCAAGTGGCCTAACAAGACACAAACGCATCCACACTGGAGAGAAGCCCCTCCACTGTGACCAATGTGGGAGCAGTTTCAGTCAGTCAAATGACTTAAAAAAACACAAACGCATTCACACTGGAGAGAAGCCCTTCCACTGTGACCAATGTGGAAGCAGTTTCAGTCACTTATCTGCCCTAACAAGACACAAACGCATTCACACTGGAGAGAAGCCCTTCCACTGTGACCAATGTGGAAGCTGTTTCAGTCTGTTAAGTTCCCTAACAACACACAAACGCATTCACACTGGAGAGAAGCCCTTCCACTGTGACCAATGTGGAAGCAGTTTCAGTCAGTTAAGTGCCCTAACAACACACAAACGCATCCACACTGGAGAGAAGCCCTTCCACTGTGACGAATGTGGAAGCTGTTTCAGTCAGTTAAGTGTCCTAACAACACACAAACGCATCCACACTGGAGAGAAGCCCTTCCACTGTGACCAATGTGGAAGCTGTTTCAGTCTGTTAAGTTCCCTAACAACACACAAACGCATTCACACTGGAGAGAAGCCCTTCCACTGTGACCAATGTGGAAGCAGTTTCAGTCAGGCAAGTCACCTAACAACACACAAACGCATCCACACTGGAGAGAAGCCCTTCCACTGTGACCAATGTGGAAGCTGTTTCAGTCTGTTAAGTTCCCTAACAACACACAAACGCATTCACACTGGAGAGAAGCCCTTCCACTGTGACCAATGTGGAAGCAGTTTCAGTCAGTTAAGTGCCCTAACAAGACACAAACGCATTCACACTGGAGAGAAGCCATTCCACTGTGACCAATGTGGGAGCAGTTTCAGTCGGTCAAGTAACCTATTAACACACAAACGCATCCACACTGGAGAGAAGCCCTTCCACTGTGACCAATGTGGAAGCAGTTTCAGTCAGTTAAGTTCCCTAACAACACACAAACGCATCCACACTGGAACGGGCTACTGGTGTGACCGCTGTAAGAGAATGTTCATTCAGTCTTCTAATCTGAAGAGACACCGCTGCATCTAACCTGCTGAAGAGCGCCTCCACTGTCTGCAGTGGGAACAGAACATGCCTCTCTGTCCAACAAAACATTTCACAAATAGAAATTCAGTCTGACTGTGCAGAACTATATTTGTTTCTCAGCCATAAAATCTTGGCATTGGATTGTAGAATATTTATAACATCAATGGAAAAATGTCATTACAAACTAAATAAGTCTGGATGGAGAGCTTCAGAAATTGCTGTTGGAAGCAGCCGGCGAGTGTTCTACTGGAAACTTCTGCCCCTGACTTTTAAGGTATTAAGACTTTGGAAAAAACAAGCCTGGATTTAAACCCACAACCTACCACATGATGAGAGACTGCTGCTGCTTCCTCTTTATCATATCATTTATCAAACTATTTGCAGGTGCAGATCTCCATCAATCAAAAAGTTTTTGATCGGATCACTTTCATTATTCCATCTTTACAATAGAGAGCCAAAGTGAACGTCACTTCCTGCTTTTCTCCCTGTACCAGTGTGTGAAAAAATATGAATGGTGGTGAATGGAGCGATACGCTACCTCTTTGATCCCGTTTGAATTGTGCCACTGGAGTAGACACGTCATGTTTTTTATTGTAAAAGATAACTGTGCAAGTCGAGGAAGGCGCAGTTTGTGGTAAAACTGGCACTAAAAGTTATAAATCAGAAAGACTACGCACACGTGACGTCTCTCCCGCCAGTCCATTGTTGTTGATGGTGTGACGTATAATGTGTGACAGGAGATGTAGTTTATTGACAAAACTAAACCTTACGTTCCAGTTTCAGGACAAAGTGCGACTTTCTTGACTTGCATAGTTATCTTTTAAATTGACAAAATGTAACGTGTACTCCTGTGACACAATTCAAACGGGATCAAAAAAGTATCGTCTCTCGCCGTTCACCACCATTCATATTTATTCACACGCTGGTACAGGGAGAAAAGCAGGAAGTGATGTTCACTTTAGGGCTCTGTTTACGTGCGTTTTAATCGCTGTTGTGTTCAACACGAGTATTTTCAAGAAGGAAGCTCACATTTCCCAGCTTTCCCATGTCACGTGAATGCAGCACCGGGTCCATCAAACCCAGTCGTTAATGCAACACCTCCAGGAAAAAGTACCTTCCACCACAAGTGAAGCTTCTTCCAAACTCATCGCTCATCTTTTTCATTTGTTCGGGTTGTTATAAATGGTTTACATGCTGTCACGGTAAGGTTTGCACCTATTCATATCGTCATGCATTACTTTAGTTACATTATGTCACTTGATGGGTATAGTTACAGATCCCATTCGTTTTACGGTTCACCTGTGATTTGTAATAAAAATCAACAGTTTAGTGACGCCTTTCTCACCGAAAAGATGCATAACATTGGTGGAAACTGGAAAGAGACATCCACTGATTGCTGTGTGAACATGTTAGCAAGTTGCACTTCCTGCTTCGTGTGCATTACCAACCCAGCTGACATCAGTTTGTTGTAACTGAGCCTTGAGAATTTGTGAATTTTAAGTTGAGTTTGCTGTGTTTGCAAAAATAAACTCAAAATGGCAGTATGTGCATTTTTGTAATTTGTGTGAAAACAATCAAAACGTTAGTTTTGCTAAATGTATTAAGGTTTTGGCTGGGTTCACTGTCTTGAGAGCATGGACCTTAGTTTGGAGCAATGTGCCATGTCAGTTGAGAACTATAGTGTGTGTGGACATACATTATTGCCACTAGGTGGCAGCCTATTATCAAAAACAAATAGGCCTACTCCATGTTGAACATCACACCTGACATCCAGTACATTTGTAAAAGTCAGTCTTCCCTGAAAGCAGTCTATAAAGTTAAGATTTTTGTTGTTTTAATCAAATAAACTAATTCATTTTGGATTTCAATTTAGTCCACCAAAATTGTACATTTCCCCCATTTAAAATGTCCAGTTGCCATGTCATGTCAGTATATCCTAAAAAGAGTTCATCAGAGGGCAGTAACAGTTGGAGCCCAAGTGTTACAAGTAATTTACTGATCTCAAGTCTGAAGTACAAATATTTATGAACTTGGACTTGACTCAGACACAAATTGATGGTTTTGATCTTGACTTGGACTCAAACAAGTTTCTCTTGTCTTGTCACATCAGTCATTACCGACCCAGCAGTAAACACATGCCTCTTTCTCAAAGGGCAGACAGGGAATAAATAGGTCATTCCTGCAACCTGAAATGCCTCTTCCTTCCTTTCTTATTATCTGAGTGATGCTGACCACCTTCAAATTGAGCTTGATGGCCTTTGCAGCCTCTCTACACCAAAGCCAATAGACCACTATAAACCTGTGATAAATCTTTGACATAACACAAGGGGGCAGGAGAGCTTTAGCAAAGTCTAGTACATGATAACAAGTGAGGGGATATGACCATGAAATACATTCATCTTGGGAGTGCAGTACCTATTTTACTCCATTGTCAATAACAATAATCGAGTGCTGATGATGTCACAATGGCTCTGTGAATGTGAAGGCCTAAAAACTTTAAATACCTCGCTGTGGGCAAATTTATTCAGTGTCCCCCCCCCCCACCCCCAGCAGATTAATTCCTGGCGCCTGCCTGAAAAGTGTTTTGGCCATTTTGCAGGTGATCAGAGCAATGGCGCGCCTTAAAATTCGAACCGACAGACAGCTCTCCAATTATAGTAGTAAGATATTTTTTAACCCTTAAACTCCAAGAACCCAGGACATGGTGGGTACATAATACAGTATCATGTTACTATGGTCATAACTATTTTGGCTATAATTTTGTAAAGTTACTAAGATTAATTCAGAATCACAAAAGCTTTTCTAGTGATGCCCCTCATATTGTGTCCCCATTACAAGCGTCAAAATAGCTTCTAAACGCAGCCATCACAATTTGCCATACCCTCCGTCATTTTCCAGTTGCTACTTTTAAATTGGCAGGTCTGAAATAAGTAGACAGTGATTACGCCGTAACGCTCGACAGAGAACATAAGCCACGCTTCCCTTGGCTTCTGTGATTCTAACGTCATCATAGCCATCTCGTGAATGTAGTGCCAAATGATACAAAGCAATTTCCCTACATGCAGTAATGAAGTGAAAGGGAAGAGACGAGGAGAACACAATGGCCTTCAGCCAATCCTACGTATACACCCACTATCACAGCTCCAAATGCGCTCTCTCTTCTGATACATGTGTATTTATTTATTTATGTGAGAGCAGCATGCCATTAGAAAATGTGAGCAATATCGGCTGCATTCAGACTACCAAAAATGTATTGAATATCCTATTTCAAATAAATTATATATCCTGTAGCTACATCTTCATCGCTAACAGTGAGAGTCCACCTTTGCACTTGGTGTTATGTACTGCCATGCTTTTGTAAAATGTAACTAATGGATCACAAACCTTCATTAAAATCATTTACATGGACACGGCTGACAATATATCTAGATCGCCATGCAGTATACACGAAATAATAAGCATGCTCAGAGTTTGAATGAGGCCAGATATACACAGCTAGCTACCATAATATAACCCAGGGAAGGGGCCCACTGTTGACGGCTTCTCAGATAATAAGCTTGCTTTCGAAGGGGCATGTCAGCCAGGACAGCATAATCAGCGTGACCTCCTCAAAACATTGCTTCCAATCAGACCGTAGAGGAACAAGAACCCCTGCTGTGGTGTCTCACATCACCGCTCTGTGTTACATTAGGACAACGCTGTCGTGGCTGCTGCTGGAACAAGACATTCATACCCAGTAATAGATGCGGGGGGGGGGGGGGGGTCTTAACTTACTTAATAGAAAAGGATGATGGAAAAACTGGAGGTCTCCTCTGTAAAAACACCCCCCCCTCCCCCCAATTAAATTTGCCTAGATACTCTGTCAGTGGATTGAGGAGGATCATTTAAAGAATGTCTTAACAGCAGCAGTTGTATTTAGATCACAATTATCTATTTACTTATTTATTTATTTGTTTGTTTATTTATTTATTCATGAGGGATAATACACGTTAGTGAACATTTTCACGTAAATATGCCAGATCATAGCCAGAGGCTAATTTCGATCGGTAGTCCCTTGGCAGTGCGATGTTATAAAACAAACAATTACAAAACAATATACAAGCGAACATCAACTTCATGAGCATAAAAGCAAACAACAGTACATATACAAGCCACAAAACCACACAAACTTCAGAACCATAAGAAAGACAACAGATAAAACGGCAAACGGCAATATTATTACGTGTGAAGTGGCGAGAAAAACCAAGGGAAGGGAAGACGAGGTGCCAAGTGCTAAATTGACTGGTGTTAAAGTGCTGGTGTCTATTGTTCCTCTCTAATGAGCACGACTGAATGATAAACATCTGATGTCAGGCAAATCGAATTTGAATTAAACATAAAAGATCACGGTTCGCTCATGTTAATGACTGTCAGTGTTGTGCTCCTGCTCCATGCTGCTTTACGCGAGCCCACTTACCATCACTGATGACATCATCGAGTGCTCGAGTGACATCACTGATGATGTGCTAGACATGATGACGTCACAATTGCTCGAGGGACATCACTGATGATGTCATGGACATTGTGACATCATCGATGAGTGACATCCATGATGATGTCATAGACATTGTGACATTATCAGTGAGTGACATCACAATTGCTCGAGAGTAACCAAAAACTGCCTGAAATAAGTTCCATGGTTAACAAAAGCTTATGAAACTGAGACCTTTGTGTTCAGCAAGATAATCCACAAATGAACACTTTTAGCATTTTTGAAGCATAAATGGGATTGCGATTTTTGGCGATCCCATCCCTACTGTGTAGCCTGCTCACACTGCAGTCAAGGCATCTCAGTAATAAGAAGAGACTGAATGAATGAATGAATGAATGAATGAATGAATGAATGAATGAATGAATGAATGAATGAATGAATGCATTTTTTATTTTTGAACATGAGAACAACAATCAACATTTTCAGCATGGTTTCACATGTTATACCGGGATAAGTAGGGGAAAAAAATTACAGCTGTGTCTACATGTTCAAAAAAGGAGTAGGAAGAAGCTATTGCTTGTGATATCCTACCCCTTTTATACAACTACATTTTTTATTAACACGGTTACTGTGTATATCTTATCAGAAGTACAGTCATTTCTCCAAATAAGAAAAACTCTTAGTTTATCGGAAAGTCCTGGAAGTAAAGAACAAAATATTCTGGAAATATAGTACAAGAAAATTCTGGAAATAAAATACAAAATAGATGTCTGGATACTGAAATATTCAAGCAAAACGATTCAATGCAACCTCTTAATTTCTATAGTTCTCTAGTGTATACATTTTAAAATGCTTTTTGAATTGAACGATGTGTATACTTTCTTTGATCTTTTCTGGTAGATTGTTCCACAACCTCACCCCGTTGACAGATATGCACATGCTTTTGAGCGTGGTGCGCACCTTAGATTGCATGAGATTCCCTCTTCTTCTTAAATGATATCCACTTTCCCTATCTCTGAACCATCTTTGAACGTTGTTGGGGAGTCATTTGTTTTTAGCTTTGTATATGATTTGTGTAGTCTTGAATTCAACTAAATCCATACATTTCAATGTTTGTGAATTTAAAAAATAAATAATTTGTGTGTTCATTAGAGACAACAGATCTTCCTTGTCATCTACGCTATCTCGCGTTTAGTTTATGTCCCCTTCTGCCAAAATAGCTTGAAGGAGTTGGGAGTCTCTGTTTTGACTGTCTGCTGCATTAGCATGGATCCAGACAGTGTTAGTGTGCCGGGCGGAGTGCTCAGCTGTTCTCTAAAGCCCATCTCAACTCTGATTATGATTAAAGAGCCTTGAAATATCCTGCCACTTCTGCTGTATATCAAGCCAGCATTTGCCGGCCGTGGCAATCAGGTCAGATACCGACATGCAAATAGCCCAGAAGGTAAGGTGGACATAATCATCCCTCCACCATGTGAAATGCAAAAATTTGAAACCTATTTACAGTATCTTTTGGAAACACATGCTATTTTATGGAATGATGGTGTTAATTGAAACCGCTCTGTTGCAGAAATACTATTAGTCTAATTGAAGGACGTGCATGGTGGCAGCTCCAGGATGGGTTCAGGGCTCTGTGAAATGAGGAGTGTCTGTCGGCCTGAGACGTGGCCTGATGTCGCAGAAGTTGGTTAAACTCCCCCTTGGGAAGAATTCAATAAATATTATCAACTCTCTATTTCAAGAGCACCCTAAGTAGCATGGCCATCAATCAGGCTGGCAGGTACAGGACTACTGGGTTTAACATCTGCCCGAAGATTGAGTGAGATTGAGCATCAAATAATTATGCATAGGATTCTGTCAGCGAGTTGACATTTATTATATGAGACAGAATATAGCAGCAACTTTTAATAGACTACTAGTGGACTGAGCAATCGATGCAGGACAGACTCCTTGGGGATTTTGATCATGGCTATTATTATTGTACAAAAGAAAAAGCACAGTCTATACAATATTAATTATTAGAAGATGAATCAGACCACAACAATAATGTCACACAACACATTTTTGTTTGGTTACATGTTATTAACGTGTTATTGCATATGACATCACTGCCAACATGTGTGTTCATGTAATGGTTTTGCTGCCACCAACCTCTATTAGATTACTTGTGTTAAAGGTTATTCTCTCTTTTTATTTTTATAAAAGGGAGTAAGTGGGTTGATTTTTGTCCCACGTTTTTTGTCATGATGTCACTGATAATGTCACAATGTCTATGACATAATTAGTGATGTCACTCCAGCATTCGATGAGGTCATCAGTGATGGTCACTCGAGCAATTGTGATGTCATGTCTATGACATCATCAGTGATGTCACTCGAGCACTCGATGTCATCAGTGATGGTCGCATCACCTATGGTC
Source organism: Poromitra crassiceps (assembly GCF_964638095.1). Lineage (NCBI taxonomy): Eukaryota > Metazoa > Chordata > Actinopteri > Beryciformes > Melamphaidae > Poromitra > Poromitra crassiceps. The sequence continues at coordinate 44,185,474 of NC_139626.1, read as the reverse complement.
ACATCACCTATGCTGACATCATCAGTGATGCAAAGTTGGGCAATTGTGCGCTGAGTGATGTCACTCGATCACTCCATGATGTGATCAGTGATGTTCACTCGAGCAATTGTGATGTGTCATCAGTGAGTGATGTCGTCAGTGATGCAAAGTTGGGCAGTTGTGCACTATGAATGCCAATAGGGCAGGCGAGGCCACGCAGCAGACAAGCTGTGTATGCGAACCCGCGCAGTGGGTGAGCTGCAGGGTGGGCGAGCCCGCCCAGCGGCCGAGCTAGTTTATGAAACCTGCAACATGTGAAGATTTTGAAATTAAATTGAACAGAACACATGGCCAGTAAATGTCCACCAAGACCAACCATTATGAGGACATCCTCTTGTGTATGGTTTGGGCTACTTCAGCTGAGCTGGCTGGCTCGAGTTGCTGTTGACAATATCAATGAAGAACAAGAATGAGAAAAATGAATAGAAACAGAGGGATGTTGCATGTAAACAAAAAAGTGAAAGGCAAATATTAATATATTGGAAACCGTAAAGGTACAAACCAGTGATCTGTTACTGAAAAGATCATGTCACATTTAGTGAAACAATGAGATAGAAATAGACATTTCTTCATGATGAAGTATGGTGGAATACTCAGAAATATTTAATAATACATAATTTTATTTTGTCGTCATGAACT